>NW_025225098.1:1437196-1525088 GCF_018294505.1 Triticum aestivum | reverse complement strand
GCTTGGAGGGGCGCGAAAATGGAGGGGCGGTGGCGAAGATCCCGAGGAGGAGGGGGGATTAGCTGCGGGTGGGGTTATGGAAGGCTAGGGGCTAGGAAAAGTGCCCAAAATGGCATGGGGAGGGGTTTATATAGGAAAGGGGGGGTTAGGATTAGGGTTAGATGGGGTCTTCGGAGGCCCCCGATCATGATCCGATGGCTCCGGTCGGAGGGGTTTTTAGGATGGCTAGGAGGGCTGAGTGGGTTGTGTAGAGTGCCTAGGGAGAGAATAGAAGAGAGGCCCGACAGCAGTTTCGGAGACCGAAACCGTCCGACGAATAAACGGGCAACGATGCCGCTATAAGTTAACGGCTGGGCTATCAAACGGACTCCGAATGCGACGAAAGTTGACAGGCACTCTGTCTACACCATAATAAGACCACACGCCAAGTTTCATCCCATTCCAAGAACATTTTTTGGCCACTTATAAAATAATATTTTGGAGGTGCCGCGGGTGCAAACAAGTGTGTCTGTGCTCAGAACGGACAACGGAGAGAACCGGCGGAACCCGAACGGATGCAAGTTTTGAAAAACATGCAGATGAAATGCAGATGATGACATGGCAAAATGCAACACGCAAGCAATGACATGGCAACAAAGGTGAATAACTGGAAGACACCTGGCGCATCGGATCCGGGGCATTACACAATTGCTCGACAGTAATTTGTTCACCCACCGTAATACTTATGCTATCTTGAGAGAAGCCACTAGTGAAACCTATAGCCTCGGGTCTATCTTTTATCATATAAGTTTTCAATCTACTTTTATTTGCATCTTTTACTTTCCAATATATATCATAAAAATACCAAAAATATTTATCTTATCATATTATCTCTATCAGATCTCACTTTCGCAAGTGGTCATGAAGGGATTGACAACCCCTTTATTGCGTTGGTTGCGAGGTTCTTGTTTGTTTGTGTAGGTGCGTGGGACTTTCGAGGAGCATCCTACTGGATTGATACCTTGGTTCTCAAAAACTAAGGGAAATACTTACGCTACTTTGCTGCATCACCCTTTCCTCTTCAAGGAAAACCAACGCAAGCTCAAGACATAGCAAGGGCTCTTCCTTTTCATTGACAAGATGCCGAGTCGCCGTGATCAAGCTGCTTCCAGCAGATAGTTGTGGTTGTTGGCCCTTAGCCTCTTAAAATGTGCTAGCTGTTACTATGTTAAGTATGTAGATATGGACCATATGGTTGTTGGCCATTAGCCTCTTAAAATGTGATAGTTGTTACTATGTTAAGTATCTAGATATGGACCATATGGTTGTCAAAACCGTGTTACGAAGATCCTCCCTTTGTCAAATAGTGAAACCACTATATATATGTTACTCAAATGATGTTAGCCAAGTTCTTAAATTTTATGGAAAGTATCAGTATCGTACACAGTTCTTTGAGTTTAAGCGTGTGCCTGATGTCCATAAGGCATTTGCATATTAACTGTCCATATTGCAAATTCGCACACATTTAACATAAGGAAATGTATGTGTAACTTACTAATCTTCGCACACGTGTGCGATACTCCTAGCCACTGCAAGCAACTAGTTTGCATTTTTCAAAGTTTTTTGTACGAACAAAATCGCACACGAACTTACTATAGTAACCGTCTATGTTATAATTTCTCATTGCAAGCAGTTCTTCCGAGTGGGCTGTTTTCTGCATATCACACACATCTGGTTTACACGAATCATTTGTGTTCTTTTGGCTGATCGCAAATGCCGCATATCACACACATCTTGTTAAGATGAACCGTTTCCGTTCTCTTACCTAATCAAAGACAGTTTGTCCGAGTGAACCGTATGTTGGATATCACACACACACCTTGATCTGGCTGACCGTTTGTGTTGCATTCCCTAATAGCACATAGTTCATTGGAGCGAACTGTATGCCGTATATCGCACACACATTGATATGGCTGCCCGTTTCTGTTGTTCTTCCTCCTCGCAAACAGTACTGCTAGATCAACTATATGCCCAGCATCGCAGATGCAAGTAAAATCTGAATCGTGTTTGATGTGTCCGCCATCGCAAACGTTTGCACCTTTTTTGACGGTTTTTTACACCACCGTTTGCGATTATTGCATCGCACACAATTTTGTCGAAGAGTCTATGATCGTAGTGTCGCGTTAGCAGCATCCTACAATAGTGGCCGGTCCTTGTTGAAGGTTAAAACATCACACTTGTCAAAAAATCATTGTGGTTTTGATGCGTAGGTAAGAACGGTTCTTGCTAGAAGCCTGTAGCAGCCACGTAAAACTTGCAACAACAAAGTAGAGGACGTTTAAGTTGTTTTTGCAGGGCTTGTTGTGATGTGATATGGTCAAGACATGATGTGATATAAATTGTTGTATGATATGATCATGTTTTGTAACAGAGTTATCAGCAACTAGCAGGAGCCATATGGTTGTCGCTTTATTGTATGAAATGCAATCGCCATGTAATTGCTTTACTTTATCACTAAGCGGTAGCGATAGTCGAGAAGCAATAGTTGGTGAGACGACAACGATGCTACGATGGAGATCAAGGTGTCAAGCCGGTGACAATGGAGGTCATGACGGTGCTTTGGAGATGGTGATCAAAGCCACAAGATGATGATGGCCATATCATATCACATATTTTGATTGCATGTGATGTTTATCTTTTATGCATCTTATTTTGCTTAGTACAGTAGTAGCATTATAAGATGATCCCTTACTAAATTTCAAGGTATAAGTGTTCTCCCTAAGTATGCATCATTGCTATAGTTTGTCGTGCCGAGACACCACGTGATAATCGGGATTGATAAGCTCTACGTTCACATACAACGGGTGAAAGCCAGTTTTGCACGTGCAGAATACACGGGTTAAACTTGACGAGCCTAGCATATGCAGATATGGCATCGGAACACTGAGACCGAAAGGTCGAACGTGAATCATATAGTAGATATGATCAACATAGAGATGTTCACCATTGAAAACTACTCCATCTCACGTGATGATCGGACATGGTTTAGTTAATTTGGATCACGTGATCATTTAGATGACTAGATTGATGTCTATCTAAGTGGGAGTTCTTTAGTAATATGATTAATTGAACTTTAATTTATCATGAACTTAGTCCTGATAGTTTTTGCATATCTATGTTGTCATAGATCAATGGCCCGTGCTACCGTTCCTTGAATTTTAATGCGTTCCTAGAGAAAGCTAAGTTGAAAGATGATGGTAGCAATTACACGGAGTGGGTCCGTAACTCGAGGATTATCCTCATTGCTGCACAGAAGAATTACGTCCTGAAAGCACCACTAGGTGCAAGGCCTACTGCAGGAGCAACTGTGGAGGTTATGAACGTCTGACAGACTAAAGCTGATGACTACTCGATAGTTCAGTGTGCCATGCTTTTTGGCTTAGAATCAAGACTTCAAAGACGTTTTGAACGTCATGGAGCATATGAGATGTTCCAAGAGTTGAAGTTAGTATTTCAAGAAAATGCCCGAGTTGAGAGATAAGAAGTCTCCAACAAGTTCTATAGCTGCAAAATGGAGGAGAATCGTTTTGTGAGTGAACACATACTCAGAATGTCTGGGTACCATAACCACTCGACTCAGCTGGGAGTTAATCTTCCTGATGATAGTGTCATTGACAGAGTTCTTCAATCACTGCCACCAAGCTATAAAGCTTCGTGATGAACTATAATATGCAAGGGATGACAAAAACGATTCCCGAGCTCTTCGCAATGCTAAAGGCTGCGGAGGTAGAAATCAAGAAGGAGCATCAAGTGTTGATGGTTAACAAGACCACTAGTTTCAAGAAAAAGGGCAAAGGGAAGAAGGGGAACTTCAAAAAGAATAGCAAGCAAGTTGCTACTCCCTGGAAGAAGCCCAAGTCTGGACCTAAACCCGAAAGTGAGTGCTTCTACTGCAAAGGGACTGGTCACTTGAAGCGGAACTGCCCCAAGTATTTGGCGGATAAGAAGGATGGCAAAGTGAAAGGTATATTTGATATACATGTTATTGATGTGTACCT
Organism: Triticum aestivum; assembly: GCF_018294505.1. NCBI lineage: Eukaryota > Viridiplantae > Streptophyta > Magnoliopsida > Poales > Poaceae > Triticum > Triticum aestivum. The sequence goes on along the minus strand of NW_025225098.1, from coordinate 1,521,051 downwards.
TACTAATGCTCATAGTAGCGCCTGAGTATTTGATAATGATTTTGTTGCTCATATTTGCAACTCGAAACAGGGGCTACAGATGAAATGAAGATTGGCTAAGGACGAGGTGACGATGTGCGTCAGAAATGGTTCCAAGGTCGATGTGATCGCCTTCGCCATGCTCCCTCTACATCTACCTTCGGGATTAGTTTTAGACCTGAATAATTGTTATTTGGTGCCAGTGTTGAGCATGAACATTATATCTGGATCTTGTTTGATGTGAGATGATTATTCATTTAAATCAGAGAATAATGGTTGTTCTATTTATATGAGTAATATCTTTTATGGCCATGCACCATTGTTAAGTGGTCTATTTTTGTTGAATCTCGATTGTGGTGATACACATGTTCATAATATTGAAGTCAAAAGATGCAAAGTTGATAATGATAGTGCAACTTATTTGTGGCACTACCGTTTAGGTCATATTGGTGTAAAGCGCATGAAGAAACTCCATGTTGATGGGCTTTTGGAATCACTTGATTATGAATCACTTGGTTCTTGCGAACCATACCTCATGGGCAAGATGACTAAAACTCCGTTCTTCGGAAGAATGGAATGAGCTACTGACTTATTGGAAATAATACATACCGATATATGCGGTCCAATGAGTGTTGAGGCTCGTGGCGGGTATCGTTATTTTTTGACCTTCGTAGATGATTTGAGCAGATACGGGTATGTTGTAACAACCCGAACCTGATAAGATTCGATGTCTCTGTGCTAGTCCCTGGATGAATAGCTAGCACACACAGTAGAAGATGTAATATCAAGAATAAACCACATGTCATAATATTACATCGTAGATCCAGAATTTAATATAATACATACCTGCATAACTCTAGCTAACATACAACACCACATGCAAATGTCGAGTATAGACATTGTAACCCTACATCGTATCACTCACTCGTCGTATAAAATCTGCAACATGAAACATTGTAGCCACAAAGGGTCAATACTTTGAATGTATTGGCAAGTCACACATGGATTGATATAACAGACCTACTTCTACATGCAAGGTATATCAAGTGGATAATGTAGTGGTTGTTTTGCAGAAAGCTAATTTTTCCCTGATAACTACATAATATAATAGTCAAATTTTAATTATGTCTTGCTACAATTAAAAACATATGGTTGAATTGGGCAATCCAATTCCAACCGCCCATTATTAAGTATCCCATCAAGTTTTATTATCTGTATCATTTGTCAAGATCATCCAACAATTATAATGGTCTAGCTGCTCAAATTTGTCCATAACCGGGGACACGGCTAATCATGATTAGTTTTAATACTCTGCAGAGTTTAGTACGCTTTACCCATTGGACCAATCCGAAGATTGAGTCAAAGTCTTTCAGAAGAGGTTCCCTTAACCACTTGACGACCACATCCCACCTACATAAGCTACATCTGTCGACACTGTCTGGGCAAGGGTTCCAACAACTGATCAACTAAGCCAGATCCCATATAGCCAGTGGCCGCACATGGATCGGAAGCTACTAGTCACTAAGTCTGTCTGATCTTTTTGAACCTGGGCGACATTCTACTTAGGGTGCACTCTCATGGGTGCATGGCCTTAGAAAAGGTGCAAGACCCCATGATGCCTGCCCTCAACACCAAACAATACCACTTCCGCCCAGAGGTGAATTAAATCCTTAATTACTACTCAATTAGTTATATACATAATCCTCACATAAGCTCAATGTATACACGAACCAATCCCCATCTATGTAGCATAGCAAGAATACAACTACCATGATCTACAATAAGGCCATACTAACTGCATCTCAATAGCAATAACATGCTACCACAAATATTCCTACACATGCATGTATTGTGATATAAAACTACATGCATAAAAAATAGGATAAAGGATGATCAAGGTGTAACTTGCCTATAAGTTTGATGAAGATCATCGCACTCACAATTCCTGATAATTCTACCATGCTCCGAGCAATCTATCGTAAACGAAAGAACCCAAATCAATAACCATGCCATATATAAGAACCAAAGAACAACAAAACAAATATGGCAAGGTTAAACAAAAACAATATAGTTGGGCTTAAGATATAATATAGGTTGTGACAGGTGGAAGAATCAACTCAAAAGAGTCAATGGATATAGAAAGATTGCTATTTAGGATTATATTTGAGATAATATGGAATGGGCTCAAAATTATAAGGAAAACAACAAACATTTTGTTGAACAGAACGCATATGACATAACAATGCATTTGTAAAAGAATTGATGGAATAGGAGCACTACAATTCAAATTACAGCAAGATGAAGTTTGAATTAAATTTAATTCAAAGAGGTCAAAGGTATTTGGGAAAGAACATCCAAATGGTGTAATGATTGCATATGTCATAGGAATTCACTTGCAAAAATAATAGATTGAATAGGATATACGGTTTGCAGAATATGGTCGAATGAAGATTCAAATTCAATTTTGAATATATTCAAATTTAAATAGTGCAAAAGTTTGAAATTTTGGTTCTACTAGATTCTCCTGGTCGATACGTACACAGAGGAAAAAGAATCGATGAAATTGGATATACGGATCCAAAGTTATAGCAAAACGAAAATTGGGTCAAAATCTGCCCAAAAACTGTGCCATGGCAGCGTTTCTGTAATCTACTGCCGCAGCTACAGGACAGAGGAAACATGGCAGTAGGGCAACCGTCAGTACCGATTCATTGAGGAAATAACATAGACCATCGGATTTAAGTGAGCACGGGTGGCTGAGATGATGCCACGTCATAGGATTGGGCGGAGGGGAAATTTCCTCACCGGAGATTCGCCGGATTTGCACGATATGGCAGCAGTGGTCTCGGGCGTCGACGGGAAGGCGTCTCCGGCGGTGATAAAGTCATGGACCTGTCTAAGGTACCATCCCCTAGGACATCTTTAGATGAAGCCATCTTCCAGTCGACCTAGAGGGACTCCACTCGACTGACTGGAAGACACTCGACGAACTTGAAGACACTCGACCATGAAGAATCACTCGACCACCAAGAGTTCAAGATCTACTCTGTATCCAAACGGTCTGTAATTAAGTAGTCTTTATGGTCATGATGACACTTTATGTAAGGCGTTACCAGTAACGCCAGGCCTTAATGTACTTTAACCCTCCGCTACGTGGGCTGGCTGGGGTCTTGGCATCCTCTATATAAGCCACCCCCTCCACTGGCAGAAGGGCTCGCACCCCTATAACTCTCACACATATAATCCAGTCGACCGCCTCCGGGCACCGAGACGTAGGGCTGTTACTTCTTCCGAGAAGGGCCTGAACTCGTAAAACTCTTGTGTGCACAACTACTCCATAGCTAGGATCTTGCCTCTCCTTACTACCCCCCTACATTACTGTCAGACTTAGAACCATGACAGTTGGCGCCCACCGTGGGGCAGGTATCTTAGCGACTTATTGGAGAAGTTGCAATTTTTCCGATTCCCATCATCATGGTTTCAGGTGGAGTTTTGGTTGAGGGCCGCGAGATCTGTCTCGGCGTGCTCACTTTCGTCGCCGACGACTCTGCCTGGCTGCAGGAGGCTCCGCTCAATGTTGGCGCGCTCCCATTCCGCGGGGCTACGCACTTTCGAGCGTGCGTTCGCGACGTCTTTCTGCGGCAACTGTCGACCCAGTGTCGGCCGGTTTTCGTGTCATCCTCCCTCCCCGCTTCCCGCCGGCGTAAGCGCTCCGGTCAGTCGAGGCTTCAGCGGTGGGTGAGGCACGCGGTGGCTCGCCAGTCGACCACCGCCCAAGTCGCGGCAATCGAGCTCGATGAATCTCTCTATGTCCTGTTCGACTTGTCGACTGGCTCCGCAGAGACTGCATCCGAGTGCGATAGCAGTGATCCAGCGGCGGAGGTCCTGATGGTCAATGGACCGCATGTTCCCCCCGACTTTCCCGGTGCTGAGGGGGGCAACGGCGGAGGCGATCCGTCGCACGCCCATGAGGAATATCTCCCCGAGCCCCTCAATTCGCAGCAGAGGGAAGAGCTTCATCGTCGGAACATGGATGCACTTCACACTCCGATCGTTGGAGAAACCCCTGAGGCTCGCGCCTTGGAGGACGCACGCTTGGCCAACCTGGCCGAGCGCACTCGACTGGAGAACCTTCAGCGGGCACTCGACAAGCGCGCGCGGCAACGGATTCCAGACTCTAGTCGACGCCAGCTCTTTCCACCTCCGACTCAGGTATATCGAACTCCGATTCAGAATTTAGCAGCTGCAGCCCGTATATCAGAATCAATCCAGCCTTCCCAGTCAGAGGCTGGTAGAGGCTTGATGCAAATCAGAGATTTGCTCCGGGCAGCAGGAGATCAGAACTCAGCTGTGTCGCAGTCGCGGAACAGGATTCACAGGAGGTCCGTGGCAGCGAATACAGTCCAGTCAGCTCATAGCCCCAGATCGCCCCTAAGGCGTGAAGGGCGTGGTGACCGGCATGATCAGTACAGGAACCATGAGCAGTATGATCACCGATTCGATTGCAACGATCGACGTCGAGTGCCTACTCCCCCCAAGGGGTGGGTCCTATATGCCTCGACAGCAGGATGATAGACGCCAGCACAGTGGCGGGCAAAGGATTCCGGTCGACCCCAGGGAACTAGGCTTTGATGTGAGATCCATCATCGTTCAAGGTCTGGTCGACCGAAACAGAGCCCACAGAGAGGGTAACGACAGAGATGTACCCACCGGCAGCCGAGTGCATGTCTCCGGACCAGAGTGTTTCAGCAGAGCCATCAAAGCCGCGGTGATTCCTCCCAACTTCAAGTTGGCGACTGGAGTCAGCAAGTTCAATGGTGAGTCTAAGCCCGATACTTGGCTTGAGGACTACCGAGTGGCTGTTCAGATCGACGGCAGAAATGACGAGGTGGCCATGAAGCATCTGCCTCTTATGTTGGAAGGGTCAGCCAAAGCATGGCTGAATCAGTTGACACCCAGCAGCATTTACACGTGGGAGGACCTCTCCCGAGTGTTTGTCAGAGCATTCAAAGGAACATGCAAGCGACCAGTAGGACTGACAGAGCTGCAATCTTGTGTGCAGAAGTCGAATAAGACTTTGAGGGATTACATCCAGAGATGGATCACACTGCATCACACAGTAGAGAATGTATCTGATCACCATGCAGTCTGCGCCCTCAAGGAGGGCGTAAAGTACAGAGAGCTAAGCCTGAAATTCGGTCGAACTGGAGACATGTCTCTGAGTCGAATGATGGAAATAGCCACCAAATATGCCAATGGTGAGGAAGAGGATCGGCTCCGGAGCGGCAAGCATAAGTCAGTCGCCCAGGAAACCGGAGGAGGGAACTCCAGTCGGAAGCAAAAGCGGAAAGCCGAGCCAACTGCTCCTGGAGAAGCCTTGGCCGTGACTCAAGGAACGTTCAAAGGAAAGCGCAAGGGGCCTTGGAACCCCCAAAAAGTAAAGGATAAAGAAGGAAACGACGTGATGGATTTACCGTGTCACATCCACACGAAGAAAGATGAAGAGGGTAACTTCATTTACCCAAAGCATACCACTCGGCAGTGTCGACTCCTGATACAGCAGTTCCAAGGAAAGCAGCACAAGGATAAGGAAAAAGAGTCGGACAAAGTCGAGGATAAAGAGGACAGTGACGAAGAATATCCGCAGGTCAATTCCACCCTGATGATTTTTGCTGACGTTGAGAGCAAAAACCGACAGAAATTTATAAACCGAGAGGTGAATATGGCTGCTCCGTCAACACCCAATTATCTAAAGTGGTCTCAGACCGCCATTACATTCGACCAGTGTGATCACCCGACGCACATAGCCACTCCTGGGAGGCAAGCTCTGGTGGTCGACCCAGTCATTGAGGGCACTCGACTGACTAAAGTGTTGATGGATGGCGGCAGTAGTTTGAATATAATGTATGCTGAGACGCTGCAAGGGATGGGCATTCCGATGTCCAGACTCAGCACGAGCAACATGAGTTTCTATGGAGTCATTCCTGGCAAGAAGGCCGCGTCACTCGGCCAGATTGCTCTTGATGTGGTTTTTGGTGATTCCAAAAACTTCCGCAAAGAGAAGCTGACATTTGAGGTTGTAGATTTCCAAAGTGCCTATCACGCTATTTTGGGCAGGCCGGCTTATGCACATTTTATGGCTCGACCATGTTACGGGTATCTCAAATTGAAGATGCCAGGCCCTAAAGGCGTGATCACTGTTACTGGTAATCGCAAGAAGGCAGAAGAGTGCTTCCAGAAAGGCTCAAAGATCGCCGATGCTCAGATGGTGGCAGAAGAGTGGCAGGAAAACCAGAGGAATGCAGACCCGAGTGATTTGTTGCGAGCCAAGAAGCCTGCTACGGAATCAGCATTCCAGTCTCCGGTGAGACAAAACCAGTTCATATCCACCCGACCGACCCCAACGCTGCTCCGACTCATATCTCCACAACACTCGACCCTAAATAGGAAGAAGCGTTCATCCAGTTCCTCCATGAGAACTAGGACATCTTCGCATGGAAACCCTCTGACATGCCGGGTGTGCCCAGGGGACTGGCTGAGAATCGTCTGCGAGTCAATTCAAAGGCAAAACCTGTGAAGGAACATCTATGACGGTCTGCCGTCCAGAAAAGGAAGGCTATTGGCGAAGAGGTGGCTCGGCTCCTAGCAGCAGAGTTTATCCGAGAGATTTACCACTCCGAGTGGCTTGCCAATGTCGTCATGGTCCCCAAAAAGGACAATTCGCTTCGCATGTGCACTGATTTTAAGCATATCAATCGGGCCTGCCCGAAAGATCATTTTCCACTTCCCCGCATCGACCAAATAGTCGACTCGACTGCGGGATGTGAGAGACTGTCTTTCTTAGACGGTTATTCCGGGTACCATCAGATCCGTCTGTTTGGGCCCGATGAGATCAAAACAACTTTCATCACCCCATTCGGGTGCTTCTGTTATGTCACCATGCCATTCGGCATCAAGAATGCCGGAGCCACGTTCATGAGGATGATTCAGAAGTGTTTGCTCACTCAAATCAGTCGGAATGTGGAAGCGTACATGGATGACATTGTGGTCAAGTCACGGAAAGGTTCCGACCTGCTGACTGACCTCGCTGAAACATTTGCCAACCTCAGGAGGTATGATATCAAGCTTAACCCATCCAAGTGCACATTTGGAGTTCCTGGTGGAAAGTTGCTCGGTTTTCTCGTTTCCGAACAGGGAATCGATGCAAACCTAGAGAAAGTGGGCACTATACTCCGAATGAAACGACCTGTGCGTGTTCACGATGTTCAGAAGCTTACTGGTTGCTTGGCCGCTTTAAGTCGATTCATCTCTCGTCTCGGTGAGAAGGCATTGCCTCTTTACCGACTGATGAAGAAGTTAGACAAGTTCGAGTGGACTCCTGAAGCTGACACAGCGTTTGTAGAGTTAAAAACCCTGCTTTCCACCCAGCCAGTGCTTGCTGCCCCGATCAGCAAAGAGCCTTTGCTGCTTTACATTGCAGCCACAGGACAAGTCGTCAGTACTGTACTTACGGTCGAGCGGGAAGAAGAAGGGAAAGCCTTCAAAGTTCAGCGCCCAGTATATTACATTTCCGAAGTCCTGACCCCATCATAGCAACCATACCCTCATTATCAGAAGCTTGTATATGGGATTTATATGACCATGAAGAAAGTTGCTCATTACTTCTCTGACCATATCATCACAGTCGTCAGCGATGCCCCTTTATCAGAGATTCTGCACAACAGAGATGCAACTGGCCGAGTGGCAAAATGGGCGATTGAACTTCTTCCCCTGGATATTAGATTTGAGGCAAAGAAAGCTATCAAGTCCCAAGCAATAGCAGATTTCCTCGCCGAATGGACTGAACAGCAATTACCGACTCAAGTTCACTCGGAGCACTGGACTATGTTCTTCGATGGCTCTAAAATGCTGAATGGTTCCGGTGCCGGGGTAGTGTTGGTTTCCCCCCGAGGAGATAAGCTTAGATATGTACTCCAGATTCACTTTGATTCCTCCAACAATGAAGCAGAATACGAAGCACTCTTGTACGGGTTGCGTATGGCCATTTCACTCAGCGTCTGTCGCCTCATGGTCTATGGTCACTCGGATTTAGTGGTCAACCAAGTGATGAAGGAGTGGGACGTTAGAAAGCTGGAGAAGAAATTTGAGGGATTAGAGCTCCATCACGTCCCACGACTGAAAAATCAAGCAGCCGATGACTTGGCGAAGATAGGTTCCAAAAGAGAAGCCATCCCGAGTGGCGTGTTTTTGGAGCCTGTTCACACGCCGTTGGTTCAAGAAGATCCATTCACTGAAGAAGCCCCGCAGCCAAAAAGCGCCACAGATCCGACTGAAGTCGAGATCCCAGCTATGGTCGACTTAATCATGGAAGTTCTGGTTATCACTCCTGACTGGACAGTGCCCTATATCACGTATATTCTAAGGAAAGAGCTCCCAGAGAATGAAGAGGAGGCTCGAGAGGTCGTCTGTCGATCCAAATCCTTTACTGTCATGAGGGGACCGTTGTACAGAGAAAGTACGACTGGAGTAAGCTAGAAATGCATAACTCCGGAAGAGGGTCAAATGATTCTCAATGACATCCACTTGGGGACCTGTGGCCATCATGCGTCCTCTCGGACCATCATGGCTAAAGCATACCGAGCGGGTTTTTACTGGCCCAGAGCAAGTGAAATGGCGAAAGAGATAGTCGACAAGTGTGAAGGATGTCAGTTTTACTCCAACATGTCACACAAACCCTCCTCGGCCTTGAAGACCATCCCGATCGTCTGGCCTTTCGCTGTTTGGGGTTTAGATATGGTTGGACCGCTGAGAACTGGCAGGAGCGGCTTCACCCATGTACTGGTGGCAGTCGACAAGTTCACCAAGTGGATCGAAGCCAACCCATTAAAAATCTTGATGCTGGCACTGCCATCAGCTTCATCAGAGAATTAATATTTAGATATGGAGTTCCACATAGCATCATCACTGATAATGGGTCAAACTTCGACTCTGATCAATTCAAAGCTTTCTGCGCTTCCCAAGGCACGCGAGTCGACTATGCTTCACTCGACCACCCCCAGTCGAATGGACAAGCAGAAAGAGAAAACGGCCTAATTCTCAAAGGACTGAAACCCCGGTTGATGCGCGACCTCAAGCACGCAGCAGGCGCGTGGGTCGACGAACTTCCATCAGTTCTTTGGGGATTGAGGACTACTCCAAATCGGTCGACTGGGAGGACTCCGTTCTTTATGGTCTACGGAGCTGAGGCGGTTCTGCCAAGTGACCTGCTTCACAATGCACCGCGAGTCGAGCTCTACTCTGAAGCTGAAGCAGAACAAGCCTGGCAGGACGCAGTCGACCTTCTAGAAGAAGAAAGAGAGATGGCCATTATCTGATCGACCATCTATCAGCAAGACTTGCGTCGATTCTACACCAGAAATGTGAAGAGCCGAGCCTTCCAAGAAGGAGACTTGGTCCTCCGAGTGGACCAACAGAAGCCACACAAACTCGCCCCTACTTGGGAAGGCCCCTTCATTGTTACCAAAGTTCTCCACAATGGAGCATACCGTCTTTACAACGTCGATCGCCAGATTGACGAGCCACGAGCTTGGAATGCGGATCTGCTCCGCCCCTTTTATACTTAAGTATTCACTCGGATGAGTTGTAATAAAAGTACTTCTGTAGTTTATTTATCAAAGACAAGAGTTTCATAACTTTCCCAGTGATTGTTATTACTTTTGTTCACATAAATCAGTCCCCCAGTGGGTGGCTTAGCCGCGAATCCGTTTCGCCTAAGTTTGTAAAAAAATCCTACCAAGTGGTAAGCCAGCCTTCCACTCGGAGGCTTAGCTGCGAATCCGTTTCGCCTAAGTTTAAACAAAATCCTACCGAGTGGTAAGCCAGCCTTCCACTCGGGGGCTTAGTCGCAGTCCAAGTACTCGCCTAAGTTAAAACAAAATCCTACCGAGTGGAGAGCAAACCTCCCACTCGGGGGCTTAGCTGCAGCCCAGTGCTCGCCAAATTTTTGAAAACCATACCGAGTGGTAAGCCAGCCTTCCACTCGGGGGCTTAGCTGCAACCTAGTGTTCGCCTAAGTATAAAATACAACGTGCGCTCCGCAAGGAGGACGAGGTGCAGGTCGACTCCTGCCTTCTCCTTCCGAGCTACGCCACAAAAACAAAGTGTGCTCTGCAAGGAGGACGAGGCGCAGGTCGACTCCTGCCTTCTCCTTCCGAGCTACGCCACAAAGACAACATGCGCTCCGCAAGGAGGACGAAGCGCAGGTCGACTCCTACCTTCTCCTTCCGAGCTACGCCACAAATACAACGTGCGCTCCGCAAGGAGGACGAAGTGCAGGTCGACTGCTACCTTCTCCTCCAAAGCTACGCCACGAAATCCTACCGAGTGGAGAGAAAACCTCCCACTCGGGGGCTTAGCTGCAGCCCGGCGCTCGCCTAAGTTTCTAAAATCCTACCGAGTGGAGAGCAAACCTCCCATTCGGGGGCTTAGCTGCAGCCCAGCGCTCGCCTAAGTTTGTAAAATCCTACCGAGTGGAGAGCAAACCTCCCACTCGGGGGCTTAGCTGCGGCCCAGTGCTCGCCTAAGTTTCTAAAATCCTACTGAGTGGAGAGCAAACCTCCCACTCGGAGGCTTAGCTGCGGCCCAGTGCTCGCCTAAGTTTCTAAAATCCTACCGAGTGGAGAGCAAATCACCCACTCGGGGGCTTAGCTGCAGCCCAGTGCTCGCCTAAGTTTCGAAAATCCTATCGAGTGGAGAACAAACCTCCCACTCGGGGACTTAGCTGCAGCCCAGCACTCGCCTAAACATGACGAGTACAAGTCGATTGCAATTTGTGCTTCGTCCCTACCTGCAAAAGAGCATCACAGACACTAGTATATATTCCAAGCAAAGGATGATGATTGTTCGAAAGAAGAAGCAAACATATTCAACGGCAAACCAAGTTCGGATAGCGTCCTACGGATCCAGAAGCGCTCAGGCATCAAGCCTGTTAAGGTTTATCGGTTACAAAAATCACTCGGCATTCCGAGGCAAATTCAAAGCATCAAGCATAGAAGTTTTTTACCCCTCCTGCGGAGGGCTGGAAGGTGCAACAAACTCGTCCAGGTCGATTCCATCTGCGATCCGAGTGGCAGCAGCGATGAAGGTCTCCATGAAGGATCGGAAGTCATGCTTCTTGGTGTTGGCCACCTTGAGAGCAGCCAGCTTGTCCTCTCGTTCATCCTTGTAGTGAACACGGACCAGAGACAGAGCAACGTCGGCACCGCATCTGGCAGAAGACTTCTTCCATTCGTGCACTCGACTTGGAACTTTGTTCAGTCGACTCATCAAGGACTCAAGGTCGTTCTGAAGTGCTTCTCCTGGCCAGAGCGCCGTGTCGATGTGTGACATCGCAACCTTCAGCCTTGCAAGATAGTCAACAACAGCAGCAATGCGAGACTCGAGTCAGAGCACATTCATGGCAGCTTCATCCTTCACCGGAGAGTTGATGGGGTCCACGCCAGTCTCCACTCGACTAGTCTCTTCTTCAAAGTTTTGGCAGAATTCTGTGGACACGGTCCAAGGATAAGTTAATGTTCCCACAAATTCAGTGATTACCAGTCGGATATAAGGGGTTACCTTCGAGCATGAGGAATAACTTCTTGGCGAGCCCTCCCAGATAAGCCTCCAAGTCATTCTTCTTTCTCGCCAGTTCGCTAGCCTTGTCACTCAGGGCTATCTTCTCACGCTTCTGTTGGGTGACCTCCTTGTTGGCCGCGTCGAGAGCAGCTTTCAGAGTGGCATTCTCCTCTTCAAGTTTGCTGACCAAAGCCAACTTCTCTTCTGCAAGTTTCGCCTTGTCCGAAGCCACTTTCGGCGCCTAGGCGAGGTCAAGGTCCTTCTTCTTCAGAGCATCCCTCAGTTTATCTGTAAAATCACAATAAGATCAGACTCGGGGACGGACAAGAAGCAAAGACAGTCGTCAAGATTCTCACCAAACATACCTTTTGCCTCTTCCTTCGCCTTCGTGAAGTTCTCCTGGACAAGCTTCAGGTCAAGTTCGAGTTGGATATGCTTGTTCTCCAATTCAGTATAACGAGCTGCAAGCTCGCAAGATCTCTGCAAAAAACCAGTCGACAGATGTCAAAGATAGGTCACTTCCGAGTGACTAAGAGAAAAATTGTAGTATTTCTAAGACTACAGCTAAATCTAAACATTCAACTGTAGTCTAGGGGACTACACCCAGTGGGTGCACTCAGCGTGCCCCCACTAGTTCTATCAGCTAGACTCAGAGTCGGTCAGTCGACCAAAAAAGAGACGGTGTGTTCTTTAGACCATAGTCGACTGCCAGCAGTCGACCACGGTCTCGGGGACTACACCCAATTGGTGCACTCGGCGTGCCTCCACCGGTTTATGATTCCATTCGACCAGATCGAGTGAAGACAGTAATGAGAAAAAAGAAAAAAGACATAAAGACTAAGGTCCACTGCCAGCAGTCGACCATAGCCTTGGGGACTACACCCAGTGGGTGCACTCAGCGTGCCCCCACCAATCCAAATTCTCAATCGACACACCCACTGGGTGTACGACAGATACTAAGATTTTCAGAAAGAAAAGTTTTTAGATACCATATCCTAACAGAACAGGCAGTGATCGACCAACCTGAACATTGCTCTGAAGGGCTGAACTGGTGTCATAAGCTGCTTGACTGGCGTCTCGGATCGCCTTCACTTGCTCCATCATAACCCCCGCCTGGCGTATGGCTTCTTTAGCAGCGCTTGCTTGGTCCTCAGGGACGTGGTGGGTAGAGAAAAGTGAAGGCTGGCCAGCACTCAATGACGAAGGGCGAGCACTTGTCAGCGGCACTGCAAAGGATACGGTAGGCCGAGTGACGCTGTCCCCCTCCGCAACTAACGTCTCAGGTGCTGATACGACCTGAGCTGCCTTGCCAGCAGACGCTCTCCTATTCCTCCTCTGCCTCAGTGGTTCCTTGTCTTCATCATCATCAGGAAGATCAATGATGATATTAGACTGAGCTGCAGAAAGGAGTCAAAGTTAAAAATGAAGATCCCACTCTCTGAAAATGAAACTTCAAAGGTCATACCAGGGTTGGAAGTGACGGCATCCTCCATTTCTTGATCATCAGGTCTGGCCGAGGTATCAGAAGTAGCATCACTGCAGTTTCAGAAATCAGTCGATCAGCTAACGAATCGACCAAGAATAAATCCATGAGAAACAAGAGGACACAAGTTATGTCATTACCCAGAAATAGTGGGAATCACCATCTTCATTTTCGGCAATGCCTTCGTCGGCCACGACGGCACCACTCGAGATTGCTTCGGCGCTTTCTCAGTCGGCGCCGGAGAGGTCGTCCGAGGACGCTTGGTCGACTGCACAACAGGCGTGGCCCCCTTGCCGCGCTCGACCGCAGGGTCATGGGCAAGCTTGGACCTTCTTTCAGAACGGGGAGGCGTAACTTCCTCCTCCTCTTCCTCTTCCTCTTCCTCCTCATCGGAGCCTGCATCTTCATCACCCTCATCACCATCCGATTCCCACTCCTCCTGACTTTCACCTCCACTTCCTTCCTCCTCCTCGGTCTGTGCTTGCGCCCCGTTGGACATTGAATACAACTCAGTGGTAGCCTGAAGGACAACAAACAAGACAAAAGTCGATCGACTGATCTGCAGCGAAACAGAATGGACGAAACATGATTACAGTCGGAGATAAGCGGTCATACCTTGTCTGCCTCATAAGATTGGTCGAGTGGCGGGATCCTCCTGGCCCCACAAGGGTTGTCCTTGTTCCCTGTGATGGCAGTCATCCACCTCTCTAGTGTGACATCGTCGACCTCTTCTGGATGGACCCGAGTGGTGTCTTCAGTACCAGAGTACAACCACATCGGTTGGCCCCGGTACTGGAGTGGCTAGATGCGCCATCGAAGGAAAACCTCCAGAAGATCCATGCCGGCCAAACCGTCGCGGATGAGTTGGACTACCCGCTCCATTAACATTTTAACCTGAGCCTTCTCCTCCGAAACTACTTTCAGAGAAGACGGCTTGTTCACTCGACTCATGGAGAAGGGAGGGAGCCCAGTCGACTGCCCTGGCGTCGACTGGTCTCGGCAGTAGAACCAGGTCGACTGCCACCCTCTAACTGACTCGGGAAGGGTCATAGCCGGAAAAGCACTCTTACTCCTCATCTGGACCCCAAGACCCCCACACATCTGGATTACTTGGGTTCTCTCATCGTTTGGATTAGCCTTTTTCACTGTCTGAGAACGACAAGTGAATATGTGTTTGAAAAGGCCCCAGTGCGGCCGACAACCCAAGAAGTTTTTGCATAAAGACACGAAAGCGGCGAGATAGGCAATGGAATTGGGTGTGAAGTGGTGGAGCTGAGCCCCGAAGAAGTTCAGAAACCCCCAAAAGAAAAGATGCGGCGGGAGAGAAAACCCATGATTGACATGAGTCACTAGGAGGACACACTCACCCTCATGAGGCTGCGGCTGCCACTCTGTCCCCGGAAGCCTCGCTGCTCCGTGCTTGATCAGCCCCTTGTTGGCCAGGTCGTCGAGATCCTTCTGGGTGATGGTCGAGCAGATCCAATCCCCTTGGATCCAACCTTGTGGTAGGCGGGACCGCGAGGAGGATCCACCCCGACTGGTCACTCTCCCCTTCGCCTTAGCCATCGCCTTCTTCGCCCGCTCCAAAGCCGCCGTCTTCTCCTTCACCATTTTTGCCGACAAGGCTGGTACGGAGCAACGGCGCTGAACAGATGGGAAGTGCAGCAGATGAATCTGAAGACGGGGGAGGGTAAATGAGGGAGCACTGTTCAAAAACTCCGCCCGGTTCCTTATATGGAGTCGCTTCCGAGTGGCTGACTGGTGGACCCGGGCAATCCTGTCAAATACCGAAACAGTCACGCGAGGGATACGTGGTGAAAAAGACGGCGCGGGAATCGAGGCGTCTCTGTCTTTTCCCATCCGAGTACCGCGGCCTTCTCCGCTTCGCGCGCTTCCCGAAATTCGGATCCCACTAAATCCGCTAACCGCAGGGCAACTTGTCAAACGGAAGATCTCCTGCGATCCGTCGCTCGAAGATCTCCAAGTGTAGAAAGATCACTCGACCTACATCCAGAATGGATCAAGGCGATTGAAAAAGAAGTTGATGCCGTCACCTACGGTCATTTGATCCAGAACAAGACGTACTCATAGCATAGAAAGAGGAGTCGGAAGAATTCTCAACTCCTTCCTCACTCAAACCTCGATCCATTCGGGGGCTAATGATGAAGTCATGTACCTAGGGTAGGGTCATGGATCTGTCTAAGGTACCCTCCCCGAGGACATCTTTAGGTGAAGCCATCTTCTAGTCGACCTAGAGGGACTCCACTTGACTGACTGGAAGACACTCGACGAACTTGAAGACACTCGACCATGAAGACTCACTCGACCACCAGGAGTTCAAGATCTACTCTATATACAAACAGTCTGTAATTAAGTAGTCTTTATGGTCATGATGACACTTTATGTAAGGCGTTACCAGTAACGCCAGGCCTTAATGTACTTTAACCCTCCGCTACGTGGGCTGGGTGGGCTCTTGGCATCCTCTATATAAGCCACCCCCCCTCCACTGGCAGAAGGGTTACTCTCACACATATAATCCAGTCAACCGCCTTCGGGCACCGAGACGTAGGGCTGTTACTTCTTCCGAGAAGGGCCTGAACTCGTAAAACTCTTGTGTGCACAACTACTCCATAGCTAGGATCTTGCCTCTCCTTAGTACCCCCTACATTACTGTCAGACTTAGAACCACGATAGGTGGTTCTATGACTTAGGGAAGTGCACGGGGAGGTTAGGCGTGGCACGACAGAATCAGGGGAGTCGTCGGAGTTCCCCAATGCGTCCTGCATCGACGAGATCAGGCAGCTCGAATCAGAGGGTCTACGAAGGGAAATATGGCCAGGGAGGGGGCACATCAAGAAAACTTCTCTAACGAACAAAGGGGGTCAGGGGGTGGCTTACTGTCGCCGGATTTGGCCGGAAAAGGGAGCTCAGGCGGCGGAGCTTTCCGAGGTCCGTGCGGTTGATTTCAAGGCAGAACACCAACGACAGTTATGGGAATCGAAGGTGGGCCATCGAGGGGTTTGCTTGGTGCACTTAGATTGGAGAGGGGGTTAGGGATCGATTGAATCGGTCAATCCGGTCTTGCCTCGGTTCGGTAGGTAGGAGTTAGTGACGAAAACGGTTGAGGAAAGAGATGACATGCGGTATAGCCTCGTTAGCGGCAGAGGGAGAATAAGAGGAAAAAACAAGGAGGGGGTGCGCCTGTGGTGGTGTTGGGCTGGGCCTGCTGGGCGCTGCTGCCTCGCGTGCTGGCGAGAGATAGCTACTGGGCTACTGCGTGGCTGGGTAGAATAGGTTTCCTATTTAACTACTAGCAGGAGACGTATTTGGTAAAACAAATACACCAAATGACTTCAGTAAAATACCAGGGAAATTTTAAGTCAAATATAGACTAATATTGAATTCAGTAAACATTTTTCTAGCCCAAAATCCTTATGTAAAATACATATAATATTTTTTTAAACATTACTTTGACACTTACAAAATGTTCCATAAAAATAATTTGAACTCTGGAGAAAAATGCAAATGACATTTAAATCATTTCCAACTCTTTTACATTGAAGGAGTCATATTACCTTCTCTCATATGATTTAATATTTGAGTTAGAATTGTTTAAATATTCAAAATCCAAATAAGAGAATATTCAATTATTCACCAATATTTTTTGTTGAGGAAGTCATGTCATCCTCTCTCATATTTAAATTGGCAATAGTCTGGATATTCTCAAACACAAAATAAGATGCAAATGAATAATTGGGAAAGTCATTTTCTTCCCTCTCAATTTAATATTCATTTAAACTCCAAAAATTTCAAATGCTAGCCAAATTTAACTAACAATAGGGAACACAAGAAAGTTTTTAATTAATCCTATTTAAATCATTAACATTCCAAAATTCTAAATTTTGGGATGTTACATATATCCACTTAACGAAACATAAGTCTGAAACATTTGAAAAGTTCAAAGAATTTCAAAGTGAAGTGGAAAATCATGGTAACAAGAAAATAAAGTTTCTACGATCTAATTGTGGAGGAGAATATTTGAGCTACGAGTTTGATCTTCATTGGAAACAATGTGGAATAGTTTCGCAACTCACACCACCTGAAACACCACAACGTAATGGTGTGTCTGAACGTCGTAACCGTACTTTATTGGATATGGTGCGATCTATGATGTCTTTTACTGATTTATCGCTATCATTTTGGGGTTATGCTTTAGATACGGCTGCATTCACGTTAAATAGGGCACCATCGAAATCCTTTGAGACGACACTAGATGAACTGTGGTTTGGCAAGAAATCCAAGTTGTCATTTCTTAAAGTTTAGAGCTGCGATGCTTATGTGAAAAAGCTTCAACCTGATAAGTTCGAACCCAAATCGGAGAAGTGCGTCTTCATAGGATACCCAAAGGAAACTGTTGGGTACATGTGATGCCCCCGACTCAATCGTACACTAATCATGCACGCAAATGTGTACGATCAAGATCAGGGGCTCACCAGAAGATATCATAACGCAACTCAAAAAATAAAATAAGTCATACAAGCATCATATTACAAGCCAGGGGCCTCGAGGGCTCGAATATAAGTGCTAGAACATAAACGAGTTAGCGGAACCAACAATATCTAAGTACAGACATAAGTTAAACAAGTTGCCATAAGATGGCTAGCACAAACTGGGATACAGATCGAAAGAGGCGCATGCCTCCTGCCTGCGATCCTCCTAAACTACTCCTGGTCGCTAGCGACCTAAACGTAGTAGTAGGCACCCTCGGCATAGTAGGGGTCATCGTCGACGGTGGCGTCTGGCTCCCCGGCTCCAACATCTTGTTGCGACATCCGAGAAGAAGAGGAAAAAGGGGGGAAAGCGGGAGCAAAGCAACCGTGAGTACTCATCCAAGGTACTCGCAAGCAAGGATCTACACTACATATTCATGGGTATATGTGTAAAGAGGCAATACTGGTGGACTGAACTGCAGAATGCTAGAATAAGAGGGGGATAGCTAGTCCTATCGAAGACTACGCTTCTGGCAGCCTCCATCTTGCAACATGTAGAAGAGAGTAGATTGCAAGTTCACCAAGTATTGTCGCATAGCATAATCCTACCCAGCGATCCTCACCTCGTCGCCATGTGGGAAAGCAATCACCGGGTTGTCTCTGGAACTTGTCTGGGTGTGTTTTATTAAGTATCCGGTTCTAGTTGTCATAAGGTCAAGGTACAACTCCGGGTCATCCTTTTACCGAGGGACACGACTATTCGAATAGATAAACTTCCCTGCAGGGGTGCACTACATTTCCCCACACGCTTGATCCCTCTGGCCGGACACACTTTCCTGGGTCATGCCCGGCCTCGGAAGATCAACACGTCGCAGCCCTACCTAAGCACAACAGAGAGGTCAGCATGCCAGACTAAATCCTATGCGTGTAGGGGTCTGGGCCCATCGCCCATTACACACCTGCACGTTGCGAGGGCGGGCGGTGAGCAGACCTAGCAACCACCATTACAAAGGAAGTTGCGTTACTTGGTCCAACCCGGTGCGCGCTGCTCAGTCGCTGACGTCAAGAAGGCTTCTGCTGATACCACGATGTCGAGTGCCCATAACTGTCCTCGTGTAGTTGGTTTGTGTGTATAGGCCAGTGGCCAGACTCAGATCAAATACCAGATCTCATTAAGCATATTATTATGAAATAAGCGCGAACGCGGACTAGGGCCAGGCCCACCTCTCACCTAGGTGGTCTCAACCTGCCCTGTCGCTTCGCCACAAAGTAACCATCAGGGGGCTGTCGGGAACACAGGCCCATCACTACCTGGATGGAACAACCTGCCCCTTCAGCCCCCATCTCTGAATCACTTGCGGGTACTCTACGAGCCGACCCGACTTTAGTCACCATCTGAATAACATGTATGTATGTATAATATATAGCCGTGATCACCTCCCGAGTGATCAGGACCTGATAGAATAGCAAGGCAGATGGACAAGAATGTAGGGCCATAGATGATAAACTAGCATCCTATACTAAGCATTAAGGATTGTAGGTAAGGTATCAACAACTGTAGCAACAATGATATGCTATGCAACAGAATAGGATTAACCGAAACAGTAACATGCTACAGTAATCTAATGCAAGCAATAGAGGGAAGGAATAGGCGATATCTGGTGATCAAGGGTGGCTTGCCTGGTTGCTCTGGCAAGAAGGACGGCTCGTCAACTCCGTATAGACCGGGGCAGCAGCGGCGTCAGTTCATAGTCTACCGGAGAGAAGAGGGGGAAGAAACAATAAATATAATGCAAACATAAGCATGATGATGCATGACTTGACAAAGAACGGTGCTAGGTGTGCCCTAATGCGGTAGTAGGTGATACTGGCGAAGGGGGAAACATCCGGGAAAGTATCCCTGGTGTTCAGCATTTTTGGACAAATGAAACGGAGGTGGATTGTTGCATGTTTGCTATCCTAGGGAAATGTGGCTGACAAATGTGCTGCGTATTCGGATTCGTCTCGTTGTTCTGAGCAACTTTCATGTATAAATTATTTTCATCTGACTTACGGTTATTTTTCTATGTTTTTTTAAGTTTTAATCAAATTTTGGAATTCTTTTGATTCGAAAGTAAAACAGAAATTAGTTCTGTCACCTAGTGCTATCCTAGCCATAGTGTATGATAGTAGGGCCAGTGGGCTGGGTTGACCCAATAAACAAATGACTAGTCAACCGATGAATTGTGCATGTGGGGCCTAATTGTCATCGAAACAAATTGTTTTCTTTATATATTTTTTTATCTCTGCACTAGGTTTAGTTTATCCCTTAACCAGGGGGTTTTCTGCTAATATGGGGTTAGACCTAACTTTTAACTAAATCATAGGGGTTAGAAGATTAGAAACTAATCTAATCAACCGGGCCCACCTGTCATTGAGACAGGGCCGACCTACTGGAGTCAGCCCAGCCGGCGGTGGTGTGCACACGCGCACGCACGCGCCCAAGGCAGCATGGCACGGCCGTGCAAGGCTGCCAGAAGCTAGCGGGGGTGAGCGAGGGAGTGGCCGCGCACGGCCGGGGCCTGGCCGGAGTGCAGCAAGGATGCGTGCGCGCAGGTGAGGTGAGTTGCCGGCGGCGGCAACTCAAGAAGGTAGCAGTGCAGCAAGCACCAGCGGCGGCGCTAGAGGTAGCAGGCGGGCGCGATGCATGCTGGGGGGAGGGGGGCAGCAGTGTGCAGCAAGCAGCAGGGCCAACAGCGGCTGCACGCGGGGCTGGTGGCAAGCCGCCGCGAGTTGCACGGGCATGGCGGGCTGCGCGGGGAGGCGGAAACAAGCAGCAACGACGACAATAAGAGGGGGACGCAGCAAGCGGATGCGGTGCGGGCAAGCACGGGCCACGGGTGGGGGCCGTGAGCACGTGTGGGGAGCAGCGGGCGTGGCCTAGCAGCAGTGGGCGCGTGCCTGTGGGCACGGTGAGCACGAGGGCGGAGCCCCTGGGGCGACCATGACGGAGCTCCGGTCGTGGTGCGCAACGACGACTATGGCGATGCAGGCATAAGAGAAATATGGGGAAGGAGTGGCAACTTACAATGGAGCTCGACGAGGGGCCGACGGGGCCGAGGATGCTCGAGGACGAGGGGATCGACGCGGTTGACAGGGAGGACGCCAACGAGGGGGAACGAACGCGGGCGCCGAGGATGAAGCTTCCTCGCCTGCATCCAGTGGCGCAACAGATGTAGGTGAAGGCGGCGGCTCTCCTTGACAGCCCACTGAGGCTTGAGGTGGCCAGTGGCCATGATGGAGAGGGCACCTCGGCGACGAGCATGCTTTGTTGAGCTTGGGAGAGAGAGATGCAAGTGAGTGAGATCGGGATCAAGCAGAGGCGTTTGTGCGTCGCGCGCGTGCGCGTGCGTGTGTGTGGCAGTGCACGGGAGAGAATGAGGGGATCGAGAGGTGAGGGCTAGGGTTAGAGAGGGGTGCTGGGCTGCCTCAGCCCATTGTGGCCTAAGGCCTAGGGGTTTTTATTTCTTTCTTCTTTTCTTGTTCTTTTCTCATTTGTTTTATTTATTTATTTTTTGTTCTCTATTTCGTTTCAACTATCAAACGAATTTTGTTGAATACAAAAATTGGCACATAATTATTGGGTCATATAATGGAGTTGCACACAAAGTTTCAAAACATTTTGAAAAGGATAAATATTTGTTTATTTTTAAATGGTAATTTAAATGTTGTTTTCTCCTGCTTTAAATATCTTAGAGGCATATAAACATTCCCAAAAATGTTGGTTGGTGTTTGTTAATTTGTTAGTGAATATTTACAACCTTTTGAACATTTTTAGTTTACTGTTTTAATAAATTATAATTTGAGTTGTTATTTGAATTTGAATTTAAACTTAGTTTGAAACAAGTGTGGTTTAGCAAAATTTGAATAATGATGACTTGGCATCATTAACAGGGTTCACTGTAGCTTAATTATCCGGGTGTTATAGTACACCTTCTATCACAGATCCGAAGGCAAGATATTCGTTGCTAAGAATGGATCCTTTCTAGAGAAGGAGTTTCTCTCGAAAGAAGTGAGTGGGAGGAAAGTAGAACATGATGAGGTAATTGTACCTTCTCCCAAATTGGAAACTAGTTCATCACATAAATTAGTTCCAGTGATTCCTACACCAATTAGTGAGGAAGCTAATGATGATGATCATGCAACTTCAGATCAAGTTACTACCGAACCTCGTAGGTCATCCAGAGTACGGTCTGCACCAGAGTGTTATGGAAATCCTATTCTGGAAGAGATGTTACTAGATAATGATGAACCTATGAACTATGAGGAAGCGATGATGAGCCCAAATTCCGTGAAATGGCTTGAGGCCATGAAATCTGAGATGGAATCCATGTATGAGAACAAAGTGTGGACTTTGGTGGACTTGCCCGATGATCGGCAAGCCATATAAAATAAATGGATCTTCAAGAAGAAGACTGACGCTGACGGTAATGTTACTGTCTAGAAAGCTCGGCTTGTTGCGAAAGGTTTTCGACAAGTTTAAGGAGTTGACTATGATGAGACCTTCTCACCCGTAGCTATGCTTAAGTCTGTCTGAATCATGTTAGCAATTGCCGCATTTTATGATTATGAAATTTGGCAAATGGATGTCAAAACTCATTCCTTAATGGATTTCTTAAAGGAGAGTTGGATATGATACAACCAGAAGGTTTTTTCGATCCAAAGGGTACTAACAAAGTGTGCAAGCTCCAGCGATCCATTTATGGACTGGTGCAAGGCTCTCGGAGTTGGAATATACGCTTTGATAATGTGATCAAAGCATATGGTTTTATACAGACTTTTGGAGAAGCCTGTATTTACAAGAAATTGAGTGGGAGCTCTGTAGCATTTCTAATATTATATGTGGATGACATATTGTTGATTGGAGATAGTACATAATTTCGGGATATCATATACTTGAATAAGAAATTTTCAATGAATGACCTCGGTGAAGCTGCTTACATATTGGGCATCAAGATCTATAGAGATAGATCAAGATGCTTAATTGGACTTTCACAAAGCACATACCTTGATAAAGTTTTGAAGATGTTCAAAATGGACCAGTCAAAGAAAGGGTTCTTGCGTGTGTTACAAGGTGTGAAGTTGAGTCAGACTCAATGCCCGTCCACTGCAGAAGATACAGAGAAAATGAAAGTCATTCCCTATGCTTCAGCCATAGGTTCTATCATGTATGCAATGCTGTGTTCCAGACCTGATGTGTGCCTTGCTATAAGTATAGTGCTACCTCTTGAGCTTGCGTTGGTTTTCCCCTGAAGAGGAAAGGGTGATGCAGCAAAGTAGCGTAAGTATTTCCCTTAGTTTTGAGAACCAAGGTATCAATCCAGTAGGAGATGATGCACAAGTCACCGAATACCTGCACAAACAATCAAGAACTTGCAACCAACGCGATAAAGGGGTTGTCAATCCTTTCACGGTCACTCGCAAAAGTGAGATCTGATAGAGATAATAATGTAAATATTTTTGTATTTTTGATGTATAGATTGGAAAGTAAAGATTGCAAAATAGTAAACGAGATTCAATAATATGGAAAAGAGACTTAATATAATGGAAAAGAGACCCGGGGGCCATAGGTTTCACTAGTGGCTTCTCTCAAGATAGCATGTATTACGGTGGGTGAACAAATTACTGCCGAGCAATTGATAGAAAAGCGCATAATTATGATGACATGTAAGACAATGATCATGAACATAGACATCACGTCTATGTCAAGTAGACCGACTCCTTCCTGCATCTATAACTATTACTCCACACATCGACCGCTATCCAGCATGCATCTAGAGTATTAAGTTCATAAGAACAGAGTAATGCATTAAGCAAGATGACATGATGTGGAGGGATAAACTCAAGAAATATGATATAAACCCCATCTTTTTATCCTCGATGGCAACAATACAATACGTGCCTTGCTAGCCCTATTGTGGAAAGGACACCGCAAGATTGAACCCAAAGCTCAGCACTTCTCCCATGGAAAGAAAGATCAATCTAGTAGGCCAAACTAAACCGATAATTCAAAGAGACTTACAAAGATATCAAATCATGCATATAAGAATTCAGAGAAGAACCAAATAATATTCATAGATAATCTTGATCATAAATCCACAATTCGTCGGATCTCAGCAAACACACCGCAAGAGAATATTACATCGAATAGATCTCCAAGAACATCAAGGAGAACTTTGTATTGAGAATCAGAGAGAGAGAATAAGCCATCTAGCTAATAACTATGGACCCAAAGGTCAGTGGTAAACTACTCACGCTTCATCATAGAGGTAATGGTGCTGATGTAGAAGCCCTCCATGATCGAATCCCTCTCCGGAAGATCACCGGAAAATGCCCCAAGATGGGATCTCATGGGTACAGAAGGTTGCGGCGGTGGAAAAGTGGTTTCGTGGCTCCCCCTGATGTTTTTAGGGTATAAGAGTATATATAGGCGAAAGAACATGGTCGGTGGAGCTACGAGGGGCCCACGAGGGTGGGGGGCGCGCCCTCCTGCTCGTGGCCTCCTCTTTATGTCTCCGACTTTATCTCCAAGTCTTCTGGTTTGCTTTCGGTCCAAGAAAGATCATCGCGAAGGTTTCATTCCGTTTGGACTCCGTTTGGTATTCCTTTTTTGCAAAACTCTAAAATTGGCAAAAAAAACAGAAACTAGCACTGGGCCTTCGCTTAATAGGTTAGTCCCAAAAATAATATGAAAGAGCATATTATAGCCCATTAAACATCCAAAACAGATAATATAATAGCATGGAACAATAAAAAATTATAGATACGTTGGAGACGTATCAAGCATCCCCAAGCTTAATTCCTGCTCGTCCTCGAGTAGGTAAATGATAAAAACAGAATTTTTGATGTGGAATGCTACCTAACATATTTATCAATATAATTTTCTTTATTGTGGCATGAATGTTCAGATCCGAGATTCAAGAAAAAAGTTTAATATTGACATAAAAACAATAATACTTCAAGCATACTAACAAAGCAATCATGTGTTCTCAAAATAACATGGCCAAAGAAAGCCCTCCCTATAAAATCATATAGTCTGGTTATGCTCTGTCTTCATCACACAAAGTATTTAATCATGCACAACCCCGATGACAAGCCAAGAAATTGTTTCATACTTTCGATGTTCTCAAACCTTTTTAATCTTCACGCAATACATGAGCTCGAGCCATGGACATATCACTATGGTGGAATAGAATGGTGGTTGTGGAGAAGACAAAAAGGGAGAAGATAGTCTCACATCAACTAGGCGTATTGACAGGCTATGGAGATGCCCATCAATAGATATCAATGTGAGTGAGTAGGGATTTCCATGCAACAGATGCACTAGAGCTATAAGTGTATGAAAGCTCAAAAAGAATCTAAGTGGGTGTGCATCCAACTTGCTTGCTCACGAAGACCTAGGGCATTTTGAGGAAGCCCATCATTGGAATATACAAGACAAGTTCTATAATGAAAAATTCCCACTAGTATATGAAAGTGACAACATAGGAGACTCTCTATCTTGAAGATCATGGTGCTACTTTTAAGCACAAGTGTGGAAAAAGGATAGTAGCATTGCCCCTTCTCTCTTTTTCTCTCATTTTTTGGGCCTTTTCTCTTTTTTTATGGCCTCCTTTTTCTTTTTTTATTTCATCCGGAGTCTCATCCCGACTTGTGGGGGAATCATAGTATCCATCATCCTTTTCTCACTGGGACAATGCTCTAATAATGAAAATCATCACACTTTTATTTACTTACAACTCAAGAATTACAACTGGTGTCGGTGTACTAGAGTAGGGGTACCCTAGTATCCTGAACTCGTGCACGAGCAGTTGCAGCGCCCCCGCGGCAAGGCTTGCCGGGTGACCGCCAAGACCCTCCGTGGTTCCCTTGAAGACCATTCAAGAACAAAGTACTCAAACCAAGGCCCCGGCAAGAGGAGCTTGGCGGGAAGGCCAACCCAGGCCCCGGCAAGAGTATCTTGCCGGGAAGAGACAAGACCCCGGCAAGAGGAGCTTGCCGGGAAGGCCACTCAAGGCATACCAAGAAAGCTTGCCGCGACGCGCCCTGCGTCCCGGCAAGGCCTGGTGAGCAACAAGCTCCCAAACACGACAAGACGACGACCGCGGCAAGGAGCTTGTCGCGGGAAACCCCCACTTCGTGCCCGCGCTCCAGCACACCTGCTAACGTGTCACTCTAGGACTCTCCCAAGCACACGTGGCAGGAGGCTGCGCAGCTAGGGGTGCGCGGTGGCAAGCGGAGATGAAGAGAAGGCCATCGTGGCAAATGGTGGCGCTCCTAACGGTCACTTTTTGCACTGTTTAGGCAACTCAGACAGGCATTCAATGACCTTGTCCCCTGCCGTCAGAGTTAGGTAGGGTGCACTGTGTCCACAGTAGCGGTAGCTGCACCTACCGCATCCTTTTCCATTTTTAACCTTCTAATCTACGTTGCCACCTCTCGGTGACCCCTTGAAAGTATAAAAGGAGGCCCAAGTGCAACGTAGAAGAGGGGGAGAGGGGTTGAGTAGGTTCGACTCATTCGAAACATCAGGAACACTCTCATGCTTAGTCTGGCAGCGTCCATCGCTCCTGAGCAAGAATTCAATACACACAAACAAGCAGCAGTAGGGTTTTACGCATCCGTGCGGCCCGAAGCTGGGTAAAACTGCTCGCGTGTTCTGCCTCGATCCGCTCTTTGTGCATCCTCCGCCCCCCTCCGAACCGAAAGGGGCCCTGTCCCCATAGGTGTTGGTGGATCAGTTTCCCCGACAACTGGATACTTAGAACAAAATATGACTCTATGTGAATGCCTCCGGCGCTGTACTGGGATGTGCAATGATTCAAGAGTGACATGTATGAAAAATTATGAATGGTGGCTTTGCCACAAATATGATGCCAACGACATGATCATGCAAAGCAATATGACAATGATGGAGCGTGTCATAATAAATAGAACAGTGGAAAGTTGCATGGCAATATATCTCAGAATGGCTATGGAAATGCAATAATAGGTAGGTATGGTGGCTGTTTGAGGAAGGTATATGGTGGGTGTATGGTACCGGCAAAAGTTCCGCGATACTAGAGAGGCTAGCAATGGTGGAAGGGTGAGAGTGTGTATAATCCATGGACTTAAGATTAGTCATAAAGAACTCACATACTTATTGCAAAAATGTATTAGTTATTGAAACGAAGTACTACGCGCATGCTCCTAGGGGGATAGATTGGTAGGAAAAGACCATCGCTCGTCCCCGACCGCCACTCATAATGTAGACAATCAATAAATAAATCATGCTCCAACTTCATCACATAACCGTTCACCATACGTCCATGCTACGGGAATCACAATCTTTAACACAAGTATCTGTCAAATTCAAAACTTATCTACTAGCATGACTCTAATATCACCATCTTCGTATCTCAAAACAATCATAAAGAATCAAACTTCTCATAGTATTCAATGCACTTTATATGAAAGTTTTTATTATACCCATCTTGGATGCCCATCATATTAGAAATAATTTTATAACCAAAGCAAATTACCATTCTATTCTAAAAGACTCTCAAAATAATACAAGTGAAGCATGAGATATCAACAATTTCTATAAAATAAAACCACCGCCGTGCTCTAAAAAGATATAAGTGAAGCACTAGAGTAATATTGTCTAGCTCAAAAGATATAAGTGAAGCAAAGAGTATTCTAATAAATCCCAATTCATGCATGTTTCTCCTGAAAGGTGTGTACAACAAGCATGATTGTGGTAAACGAAAAATTAAAGACTCAAATCATACAAGACGCTCCAAGCAAAACACATATCATGTGGTGAATACAAATATAGCCTCAAGTAAAGTTACCGATAGACGAAGACGAAAGAGGGGGTGCCTTCCGGGCCATCCCCAAGCTTAGGCTTTTGGTTGTCCTTGAATTTTACCTTGGAGTGCCTTGGGAATCCCCAAGCTTAGGCTCTTGCCACTCCTTATCCTAAAATCCATCAAATCTTTACCCAAAACTTGAAACTTCACAACACAAAACTTCAACAGAAAATCTCATGAGCTCCGTCAGTATAAGAAAGTAAACCCGAACTTTGAGGTACTATAATGAACTCATTATTTATTTATATTGGTGTTAAAACTAGTTTTACCCATGGTTCATACCCCCCGATACTACTCATAGATTCATCAAAATAAGCAAACAACACACGAAAAACAGAATCTGTCAAAAACAGAATAGTCTGTAGCAATCTATAACTTTCTAATACTTATGTAACTCTAAAAATTCTGAAATAAATTGGTGGGCGTGAGGAATTTGTCTATTAATCTTCTTCAAAAAGAATCAACCTAAAAGCACTCTTCTGTAAAAAATGATAGCTATTCTCGTGAGTGCAAAAGTTTCTGGTTTTTACAGCAAGATCGCAAAGACTTCACCCAAGTCTTCCCCAAGGCTCAACTTGGCACAAACACTAATTAAAACATAAAACCACATCTAAACAGAAGCTAGATGAATTATTTATTACTAAACAGTAGAAAAAAGCAAAGAACAAAAATAAAATTGTTTTGCCTCCCAACAAGCGCTATCGTTTAACGCCCTAGCTAGGCATAAAAACATGAATAGATCAAGGTATTGCCATCTTTGGTATACAATCCATAAGTGGATATCATAATAGATTCATAAGGCAATTTAATTTTCTTCCTAGTAAAGTGTTCCATGCCCTTCCTTAGTGGAAATTGGAATCTAATGTTTCCTTCTTTCATATCAATAATTGCACCAATCGTTCTAAGGAAAGGTCTACCAAGAATAATAGGACATGTAGGATTGCAATCTATATCAAGAACAATGAAATCTACGGGCACATAATTCCTATTCGCAACAATAAGAACATCATTAATCCTTCCCATAGGTTTCTTAGTGGTGGAATCCGCAAGATGCAAATTTAAAGAACAATCATGAAATTCACGAAAACCTAGCACATCACATAAAGTTTTTGGAATCATGGAAACACTAGCACCCAAATCACACAAAGCATAACATTCATAATCTTTAATCTTAATTTTAATAGTAGGTTCCCACTCATCATAAAGTTTTCTAGGGATATAAACTTCTAGTTCAAGCTTTTCTTCATAAGATTGCATCAAAGTATCAATGGTATGTTTAGTAAAAGCTTTATTTTGATTATAAGCATTAGGAGAATTGAACACAGATTGCAACAAGGAAATACAATCTATCAAAGAGCAATTATCATAATTAAATTCCCTAAAATCCAAAATAGTGTGTTCATTGCTATTTAAAGTTT
Source organism: Triticum aestivum (assembly GCF_018294505.1). NCBI lineage: Eukaryota > Viridiplantae > Streptophyta > Magnoliopsida > Poales > Poaceae > Triticum > Triticum aestivum. The sequence continues at coordinate 1,492,136 of NW_025225098.1, read as the reverse complement.
TGACCTCTTCCATCCCACTTTTATCAATTTTTGCAACTAGATCTAAAAACTCTGAATCATTGGGACGCCTTTTAACTAAAGTTGACTCATATCCAATCCCATCTTTATCAAGATTCATATTGGAAAACAAAGATTTAATAGGAGTCACATCAATCACTTTTAGATCTTCATCATTATTATCATGAAAACTAGATGAACACGCTTTCACAAACCAATCTTTTTTTGCACACATCCTAGTGGTTCTTTCTTTGCACTCATCAATGGAAATTCTCATGGCTTTGAGAGACTCATTGATATCATGCTTAGGTGGAATAGATCTAAGTTTCAAAGAATCAACATAAAGATAAATTCTATCCACGTTCCTAGCCAACTCATCAATCTTAAGCAAATTTTGTTCATTAATTTCATCCTCTCCCAATCTTGTGCAACATGCTCATGATCAAGTTGCTTAAAATTCATTATATTGTTCCTAAGGGAGATGATCTTAGCGGGAGGAAAATACTTATAGATAAAAGCATCTTTGCACTTATTCCATGAATCAATACTATTTTTAGGCAAAGATGAGAACCAAGTTTTAGCACGATCTCTAAGCGAAAACGGAAATTGCTTCAATTTAACAATATCATTATCCACATCTTTCTTCTTTTGCATATCACACAAATCAACGAAGTTATTTAGATGGGAAGCGGCGTCTTCACTAGGAAGGCCAGAGAATTGATCTTTCATAACAAGATTTAACAAAGCGGCATTAATTTCACAAGATTCAGCATTGGTAGTAGGAGCAATCGGAGTGCTAATAAAATCATTGTTGTTGGTATTGGAGAAGTCACATAATTTAGTAAAAAGGCAAAGAAAAGAAGAAAAGAGACGAACGGAAGAGGGGCGAAGAAAAGGCAAAGGTGTTCGAAAATCGTTTTAGAAGTGGCGGAGAGGCAAACGAGAGGCGAATGGTGAATAATGTAATGTAAGGGAGAAGAGTTTATGATGGATACTTGGTATGGCTTGACTTGACGTAGATCTCCCCGGCCACGGCGCCAGAAATCCTACTTGCTACCTCTTAAGCTTGCGTTGGTTTTCCCTTGAGGAGGAAAGGGTGGTGCAGCAAAGTAGCATAAGTATTTCCCTCAGTTTTGAGAACCAAGGTATCAATCCAGTAAGAGACGATACACAACTCACTGAATACCTGCACAAACAATTAAGAACTTGCAACCAACGTGATAAAGGGGTTGTCAATCCCTTCAAGGTCACTCGCAAAAGTGAGATCTGATAGAGATAATAAAGTAAATATTTTTGGTATTTTTGATGCATAGATTGGAAAGTAAAGATTGCAAAATAGTAAACGGGATTCAATAATATGGAAAAGAGACTTAATATAATGGAAAAGAGACCCGAGGCCATATGTTTCACTAGTGGTTTCTCTCGAGATAGCATGTATTACAGTGGGTGAACAAATTACTGCCGAGCAATTGATAGAAAAGCGCATAATTATGACGACATCTAAGGCAATGATCATGAACATAGGCATCACGTCCGTGTCAAGTAGACCGAATCCTGCCTACATCTACTACTATTACTCCACACATCGACCGCTATCCAGCATGCATCTAGAGTATTAAGTTCATAAGAACGGAGTAACGCATTAAGCAAGATGACATGATGTAGAGCGATAAACTCAAGAAATATGATATAAACCCCATCTTTTTATCCTCGATGGCAACAATACAATACGTGCCTTGCTGCCCCTACTGTGACTGGGAAAGGACACCGCAAGATTAAACCCAAAGCTAAGCACTTCTCCCATGGCAAGAAAGATCAATCTAGTAGGCCAAACTAAACCAATAATTTGAAGAGACTTGCAAAGATATTAAATCATGCATATAAGAATTCAGAGAAGAACCAAATAATATTCATATATAATCTTGATCATAAATACACAATTCATCGGATCTCGGCAAACACACTGCAAAAGAATATTACATTGAACAGATCTCCAAGAACATCGAGGAGAACTTTGTATTGAGAATCAAAGAGAGAGAAGAAGCCATCTAGCTAATAACTATGGACCCAAAGGTCTATGGTAAACTACTCACGCTTCATCGGAGAGGTAATGGTGTTGATGTAGAAGCCCTCCGTGATCGAATCCCTCTCCAGCAGATCGCCGGAAAAGGCCCCAAGATGGGATCTCATGGGTACAGAAGGTTGCGGTGGTGGAAAAGTGGTTTGGTGGCTCCCCCTGATGTTTTTAGGGTATAGGAGTATATATAGGCGAAAGAACAAGGTCGGTGGAGCTACGAGGGGCCCACTAGGGTGGGGGCGCGCCTACCCTCTGGGCGCGCCCTCCTGCGTCGTGGCCTCCTTGTTACGTCTCCGACTTCATCTCCAAGTCTTCTGGTTTGCTTTCGGTCCAAGAAAGATCACCGCGAAGGTTACATTCCGTTTGGACTCCGTTTGGTATTCCTTTTCTGCAAAACTCTAAAATAGGCAAAAAAACAGAAACTGGCACTGGGCCTTTGGTTAATAAGTTAGTCCCAAAAATAATATAAAAGAGCATATTAAATCCCAATAAACATCCAAAACAGATAATATAATATCATGGAACAATAAAAAAGTTATAGATACGTTGGAGACGTATCATATAGCAGGGAGGTACCAAAGTAATCCAGGAGTGGATCACTGGACAATGGTCAAGAACATCCTGAAATGCCTGAAAAGGACTAAGGATATTTTTCTCGTTTATGGAGGTGACAAAGAGCTTGTCGAAAATGGTTACGTCGATGCAAGCTTTGACACTGATCCGAATGACTCTAAGTCACAAACGGGATACGTATTTATATTGGATGGTCGAGCTGTCTGTTGGTATAGTTCCAAGCAAAGCGTCATGGCGCGATCTACGTGTGAAGCAAAGTACATAGTTGTTTCAGAAGCAGCAAATGAAGGAGTCTGGATGAAGGATTTCATATCTGATCTAGGTGTTATACCTAGTGCATCGGGTCTAATGAAAATCTTTTGTGACAATACAGGTGCAATTGCCTTGGCAAAGGAATCTAGATTTCACAAGAGAACCAAACACATCAAGAGATGCTTCAATTCCAGGAGGAAGACATAGAGATTTGCAAGATACATACAGACCTAGATGTTGCAGACCCGTTGACTAAGCCTCTTCCACAAGCAAAACATGATCAACACCAAGACTCCATGGGTGTTAGAATCATTACTTTGTAGTCTAGATTATTGACTCTAGTGCAAGTGGGAGACTGAAGGAAATATTCCCTCGAGGCAATAATAAAGTTGTTATTTATATTTCCTTATATCATGATAAATGTTTATTATTCATGCGAGAATTGTATTAACCGGAAACTTAGTACATGTGTGAATACAAAGACAATACATAGTGTCCCTAGTATGCCTCTACTTGAGTAGCTCGTTAATGAAAGATGGTTATGTTTCCTAACCATAGACATGTGTTGTCATTTGATGAACGGGATCACATCATTAGAGAATGATGTGATGAACAAGGCCCATCAGTTAGCTTAGCACTATGATCGTTACAGTTTTATTGCTAGTGCTTTCTTCATGACTTATACATGTTCCTCTGACTGTGAGATTATGCAACTCCCGAATACCGGAGGAACACCTTGTGCACTATCAAACGTCACAACGTAACTGGATGATTATAGAGATGCTCTACAAGTGTCTCGTAAGGTGTTTGTTAAGTTGCCATAGATCAATATTAGGATTTGTCACTCCGTATATCGGAGAGGTATCGCTAGGCCCTCTCGGTAATACTCATCACTATAAGCCTTGCAAGCAATGTGACTAATGAGTTAGTTACGGGATGAAGCATTACGAAACGAGTAAAGAGACTTGCCGGTAACGAGATTGAACTAGGTATGATGATACCGACGCTCAAATCTCGGGCAAGTAAGATACTGATGACAAAGGGAACAACGCATATTGTTGTGCGGTTTGACCGATAAAGATCTTTGTAAAATATGTAGAATCCAATATGAGCGTCCAGGTTCTGCTATTGGTTATTGATTGGAGATGTGTCTCGATCATGTCTACATTGTTCTCGAACCTGTAGGGTCCGCACACTTAATGTTCGATGACGATTTGTATTAAGAGTTATGTGTTTTTGATGACCGAAGTTTGTTAGGAGTCCCGGATGAGATCACAGACGTGAAGAGGAGTCTCGAAATGGTTGAGACATAAAGATTGATATATTGGAAGGTTATGTTCAGACACCGAAATAGTTTCGAAGAGGTTCGGACATTTTCTGGAGTACCGTGAGGTTACCGGAACCCCTCAGGGGATTAATGGGCCTTCATGGGCCTTAGTGGAAGAGAGGAGGTGGCCGCCATGTGGAGGCACGCGCCCCCCAGCCCAAACCGAATTGGACTAGGGGTGGGGGCGCGGCCCCCCTTTCCTCCTTCTCCTCCACCTCTTTCCCTCTTCTCCTATTCCAAAAGGGAAAGGAAAGTGGAATCCTACAAGGACTAGGGAGTCCTTTGGCGTGCCCCTCCTAGGCCGTCGGCGTCCTCCCTCCCTCCTTCATATACATGGGCAGGGGGCACCCCAAAGACACACCAAGATTTCTCTTAGCTGTGTGCGGTGCCCCCTTAAAGCGTCTAGTGCTTAGGCGAAGCCCTGTGCGGATCACATCATCAACACCTTCACCACGCCGTCGTGCTGACGGAACTCTCCCTCGACCCTCTACTAGATCAAGAGTTCGAGGTACGTCATCGAGCTGTACGTGTGCTGAACACGGAGGTGCCGTACGTTTGGTACTTGGATCGGTTGGATCGTGAAGACGTTTGAATACATCAACCTCGCTAACTAACGCTTCTGCTTTCGGTCTACGAGGGTACGTGGACACACTCCCCTCCTCTCGTTGCTATGCATCTCCTAGATAGATCTTGCATGATCCTATGAGTTTTTTGAAATTGCATGCTACGTTCCCCAACATCAGCAAGTTAACACAAATTCAGATTTAATTCAAATAAATCCAATTAATTCAGATAACCCAAAATAATTATAATTAATTCAAATTAATCCAAATAATTCAAATAAATTCCAACGAGGAGTTGATATACAAGGATTAGAGAAGGCGTACACAAGGACATGACATAAGGTCCTCTTTATTCCCTCTTGACACAAGACATATGCAAGGATTACACAATTCATATTCCAATATCCCTTCTCCTTTCCTTTACAATCCTTTATCCACTCTATTGCCCTTCTTCTATAATGGCCTTGGTCTAGGCAATTAGCTCGGTCGTGCAAGATACAGTGATTATTTCCCTTCCACCATTCCGACGATGATCCTTGTGCAAATGTGGCATCCTGTATTTTATCCTCTGTCTTTCATAAACCATAACCGATTGCAATGTGACAAAGCTAACATCTTGTGGGCCTCATAGTTCTCAAACTCCTGTTCCAAACCTTGTACCAATTCCTAGATATTTCTAGGTGATCTACAGTTAGTTAGCGACTGGAGAGAGTTGTGGAATCAAAGGTCTATAACATTAAACTCGGGGTTGTTTGGCGATTGCTATAATAATCGAATGTCGAGATTACTTTCTTTCATAGCTTCTGGAAAAGTTGTGTGATTAGGAAGGACATGTGGTTTTGCAATATCCTGTTGGATGAAGATTGTTGTTCCCTCGTCATTGTCGGGCCATTTGTCTTGAATTGATGGGATAACTTTGTTCATGAGATAATCTCTAGACAAAGGTCTGGTTACTTTCATTGATTTGAGCTCTTTCATTCCCCTTGCTTTGTTATGACTTGTTCAATCTGCCTCAGTCTCTTTGACAAATGCCCAAGTACCAATATTTCTATGAATGTAAGCTCCCCATCATCATTTGTATCGAGACTTGGCCACAACAGTTATGAACATTACATTCCCAATGTTGTTAGTATTCCACATGGTGCTTGGGTTCTGATTGTTGGGAAACGTAGTAGAAAACAAAAAAATCACGCCAACGATCACCCAAGATCAATATGAAGATGCATAATGGGTTGGGATCACGACCGTCACCGTCACCGAGTTACAGTGGAAGAAGAATGTGTCGATGTAGATTGTACTTGCATTCCCTCGAACCATAGATGAATGATTCCTTGTATCACCCATGAATAGTCCCTCAAATTGAAGACCGAAAGCACGACCTCTCTACTTGGTTGCAAGCGTGCAGCCTTCATGATCCAACAGTGCTTCGTTGTCTAGAGCTAATCATCATCGGAGAATTAGAGGGAGGAGATTAGAACCACACTGGACTTCTAATTACGAGGACAAGAGGATTATTCACGCTCTAATTAGTAAACTAGGACCAACTAGAACATGAACTAGAAGAACTAGAGGAGGCTCCAAAACTTGTGTTTTAAATTGTGGCCAATACCTCAAATATATATAGGTTAGAGGGGGAGAGGAGGGCTGCCACCAAGGAGGGAAAGCCTCCTTGGTGCGCCATCCAAAGGGCGGAAGAGCTGGACTCCTTCCCTAGTTTTTTAGGGGACGTTGGACTCCTTCCCTATTAGGACCACCCCACCCCCCATCCCAAGGAAAGGGGGGCGCCTCCTCCACTTGGGCCTTCGTGGCCCAAGTTGGCTTTTACCTATTGGCCTTTTAAGGCCTGTTGATATTTACATTAAATATACAATGTTATAAATACTTCGAGACCATTATATATATATATATATATTTAACATCTCCAGAAACATTTTCCACCTATATACGATATATCGGTAACACCCGGTATTACCTGATATTCACGGAACCCTTCTAGTGACCCCGAAACACTTTTGGATCCTCTCACAACTATTTCGAATATTAATGGAACAATTCCACAAATATATTCTCATCACTCCCATCCTACTAACACTCAACAGACCATGATTGCCTTAAGCTTGTGATCTCATAGGTTCGGTAACTCACAGACATGAGCGAAACCATTCGTTCAATGATCGACAACGGAACCATGGACGTCCGTATCAATCCCTATGAGCACACGAATGATATTCGAGTGAACCTTTCATTATCATGTGATGTTCCCTTTGCTTCACGATACTTTACAAAACCTATGATGTATTGGTATCCTCCTGAGTCATCAGCATGCTCAATATACCGAAATCCTCATTACCAGTTTTGTTCTTCTATCTTGTTATTGTGTTTTGGCATCCCCATGACATAGTCACTTGTGTCTAGCCAGATGATGATTGATGTCATCACACCGAGAGGGCCATGAGAATATTTCTCCATTGTCGGAGGAGCAACCCCAAAGCCCACCATATGGTAAGAAGTGACCATGATACTCTCATGGTATAAGGAGCAGTATCACATGTTAACACTCCATGTTATTACAATTGAATGTAGACAATATTAACTCAATTCATAACAAACAAGATTGGGTCTATTAATATGATCATTCTTCCAATGTCATAATCTCAGTGTCATTGTTTTAGGACTATCGCTACACTTCACAATATCCTAAGATCCGGAAAATGTGATCACCAACAACACTTGAGCTAGTCTTAGAGGTGAGACTAGGAATCTTTTATTTACCGTTTATCATTCCACATGTGCATATGAGTTTTCCACTGAATCACATGTTCCAGGGTCATAGCAGTTACATCATAGAATATAAACTATTAATTATGAATATGGAAATATAATAATAAAAATATTATTGCCTTTGTGGCATATTTCCAACAGTCTCCCACTTGCACTAGTGATAGAGGCAAAGGTGTCCCGTCTTTTGATGAGATGGTGGCTATCGTTTTTGGTGGAGTAGACTTTGATGATCCGACTACGAACGTGCGAGGATGTCGCACCTTAGCAATCGCGAAACCAACTTCGAGAGGTTATTGACCATGCCGGAGCATGATCAACCTAACCATCAGGGTCTATTTCCTACACGCAAACGAAGAACAAGCAAGAAACTAAATTGCAATCTGGATATTGCGAATATAAGAGGAGAGATTTATTAATGAAGGTGGGGTTCTGTGACATCTTTGTCTAGTGTAGAACACAAACGAAGTACGTGAAGTTGTAGCTATGGCAAACTTTTAATCTAAACAAAACCCAAAGTCTAAATGGTGCCTTAAGGGTGTATTTGGAGGGGGAAAGAGAGGGGATTTCGTTCCCCCTTGGCAAGGTGGGACTAAAACACTCCCGAGTCATTTCCCCTACAATACGGACTCTAGAAAATAGCCTATTAATAGTACTTCGAAATTACATGGGACTGGCCCAAAAATAAGGTGGTGCGACACCTATATTAAGCTATGGACGAAATTTCTGAAAGGATGTCTTGTATATTTCGTCCATGTTGATGTGCGTCATCATGGTGGCTCCAAAGTGTTGAAAACTCTACCAGAAACTCTGTTCTTGCTCCCCTTGCGCGCGCCATCTTCTCCATGCTTGATCATGCTCCAATGTTCATCGTTCTTGTCCAAGATTGTCCCTTCATCTATGAGCAAAACAAATGTATCCAATTTAGGCAGCATCATATTCACATGAACATTAGAATCATTACCAAGAAACAAAAGTACATGGTAATTTAATTGGCGTTCGTGAGCTCTAGTAATCGGTCCAGTATATGTAGCAGCAGGAACCGTGGGTGTAAGTTTGTTAGTGATGTCCTTATCATCCTCCCCTTCTTGAATTGAAGTCGTCCTCGATGGAAGCTCATCTCCCTCTCCCAAGTAAGGCTTCAAATATGAAATGTTGAAAGTGGGACTAACCCCAAAATCAGCAGGTAGCTCAAGTTTATATGCATTATCATTTATACTCAATTATCATATAGTCTTCTATGTTTGCTAATACTGAAAGTATATTTTTAGAAAAAATAGCATCCATCAAACACAGAGAAAGATAGGGGCTTAATGTTTCAACTCCCCCAAGCTTAGACCTCACTTGTCATTAAGCGAAAACCGAAATCGAAAAACATGTCCACATGCTTAGAGAGAGAGAGAGAGGTGTCGATAAAAACAAAAATACGGACATAGCAGCATCATGTGACTTATTATAACAGCGGCAAACTTTAACATAATACTTTTATCATAAACTTCTCATGAACAAGTGACAATTCGTCACAACATCGAAGTATAAAGCATGAACTCTATTGGAAACCAACAAACTATGTTCTCAGTCAACTTTGCAACTACAATTCATCATCTTTTCAAAAAGGGTCACGTATCGGAGCCTTTAGGCAAGTCCACATACTTAACCATCATTTAGTCTTCTATAATTGCTAACACTCACCACGTACACATGAGAAAAACATTTCAACCAGACACATAGAAAGATAGGGGCTTATAGTTTTGCCTCCCAACGCACTCACCTCAAGGGTGATGTCAACAATAATAACTCATGCTACCCATATTCAACTGGATATATGTGCCTAGATCTTTCCTCACCACATGATGCTTGCCAAAGGAGAAAAATAAAAGGAATAGAGATAAAAAATTTGTCTCTTGCATAAAAGTAAATACATGAAAGTAAGAGATATGCCCTTTGCAGAGGGAAGCAAAGGTTGCCATGCGCTTTTTGTTTGTATGCTCAACCCCTTAGTGCAAGAGAACGTCACGTTATTGAAGGAAATATGCCCTAGAGGCAATAATTAAGTTATTATTTATATTTCCTTATATCATGATAAATGTTTATTATTCATGCTAGAATTGTATTAACCAGAAACTTAGTACATGTGTGAATACATAGACAATACATAGTGTCTCTAGTATTCCTCTACTTGACTAGCTCGTTAATCAAAGATGGTTATGTTCACTAACCATAGGCATGTGTTGTCATTTGATGAACGGGATCACATCATTAGAGAATGATGTGATGGACAAGACCCATCCATTAGCTTTGCATTATGATCATTACAACTTTATTGCTACAGCTTCCTTCATGACTTATACATGTTCCTCTGACTATGAGATTATGCAACTACCGAATACAGGAGGAACACCTTGTGTGATATCAAACATCACAAGGTAACTAGGTGATTATAAAGATGCTCTACAGGTTTCTCCGAAGGTGTTTGTTGAGTTGGCATAGATCAAGATTAGTATTTGTCACTCCGTGTATCGAAGAGGTATCTCTGGGCCCTCACGGTAATGCTCATCACTATAAGCCTTGCAAGCAATGTGACTAATGAGTTAGTTATGGGACGAAGCATTACGAAACGAGTAAATAGACTTACCGGTAACAAGATTGAACTAGGTATGATGATACTGGCGATTGAATCTTGGGAAAGTAACATACCAATGACAAAGGGAACACCATATGTTGTTGTGCGGTTTGACCGATAAAGATCTTCGTAGAATATGCAGGAGCCAATTTGAGCATCCAGGTTGTGATATTGGTTATTGATCGGAGATGTGTCTCTATCATGTCTACATATTTCTCGAACCCGTAGGGTCGGCACGCTTAACGTCGATGATGATTTGTATTATGAGTTATGTGTTTTTGATGACCGAAGTTTGTTCGAAGTCCCGGATGAGATCACAGACATGACAAGGAGTCTCGAAATGGTATAGAGGTAAAATTGATATATTGGAAGGTTATGTTCAGACACTAGAAAAGTTTCAGAGAGGTTCGGACATTTTTGGAGTACCGGGAGGTTACCGGAACCCCCCGGGAGAGTATTGGGCCTTCATGGGCCTTAGTGGAAAGAGAAGGCCGGCGGCCAGAAGGTGGTGCACGCCCCCCCTAGCCAAACAGAATTGGACTAGGGAAGGGGGCGCGTCCCTGCCTTTCCTTCTCCCCTTTCTCTTCCTTCCCCCTTCTCGTACTCCGGAAATGAAGGGGGAATCCTACTAGGACTGGGAGTCCTAGTAGGACTCGCCCCTTGATGCACCCCCTCTAGGACGACCACCTTCTCCCTTCCTCCTTTATATATGGGGGCAGGGGCACCCCAAAGACACATCAATTGTTCTCTTTGCCGTCTGTGGTGCCCCCCTCCACAGTTTACTCCTCCGGTCATAGCGTGGTAGTTCTTAGGCGAAGCTCTGCATGAATGACATCATCAACACCATCACCACGCCGTTGCGCCGACAGAACTCTCCCTCAACCCTCTACTGGATCAAGAGTTTGAGGGACGTCAATGAGCTGAACGTGTGCTAAACACGGAGGTGCCGTACGTTCGTTACTTGGATCGGTTGGATCGTGAAGACGTCCAACTACATCAACCGCATTAACTAACGCTTTCGCTTTCGGTCTACGAGGGTACATGGACACCCTCTCCCCCTCTCGTTGTTATGCATATCCTAGATAGATCTTGCGTGATCATAGGATTTTTTTTGAAATTGCATGCTATGTTCCCCAACAGTGGTATCAGAGCCAGGTCTATGTGTAGATGATATGCACAAGTAGAACACAAAGTGTTGTGGGTGATAATAGTCATAGTGCTTACCACCAACGTCTTACTATGATTCAGTGGTATTGTTGGATGAAGCGGCCCAGACCGACATTTCATGACCGCGTTCATGAGACTGGTTCTACCGACGTGCTTTGCACACAGCTGGCTGGCGAGTGTCTGTTTCTCCAACTTTAGTTGAATCGAGTTTGACTACGGCAGGTCCTTGTTGAAGGTTAAAACATCACACTTGATGAAAAAATGTTGTGCTTTTGATGCGTAGGTAAGAATGGTTCTTGCTAGAAGCCCGTAGCAGCCACGTAAAACTTGCAACAACAAAGTAGAGGACATCTAACTGTTTTTGCAGGGCATGTTGTGATGTGATATGGTCAAGACATGATGTGATATAAATTGTTGTATGAGATGATCATGTTTTGTAACAAAGTTATCGGCAACTGGCAGGAGCCATATGGTTGTCGCTTTATTGTATGAGATGCAATCGCCATGTAATTGCTTTACTTTATCACTAAGCGGTAGCGATTGTCGTAGAGGCAATAGTTGGCGAGACGACAACGATGCTACGATGGAGATCAAGGTGTCAAGCCGGTGACAATGGAGATCATGACGATGCTTTGGAGATGGAGATCAAAGGCACAAGATGATGATGGCCATATCATGTCACATATTTTGATTGCATGTGATGTTTATCTTTTATGCATCTTATTTTTCTTAGTACGACGGTAGCATTATAATATGATATCTCACTAAATTTCAAGGTATAAGTGTTCTCCCTGAGTATGCACCGTTGCTACAGTTCGTCACGCCGAGACACCACGTGATGATTGGGTGTGATAGGATCTACGTTCGAATACAATGGGTGCAAGCCAGATTTGCACATGCAGAATACTTGGGTTAAACTTGACGAGCCGCATATGCAGGTATGGCCTCGGAACACTAAGACCGAAAGGTCGAACATAAATCATATAGTAGATATGATCAATATAGATATGTTCACCATTGAAAACTATTCCATCTCACGTGATGATCAGACATAGTTTAGTTGATTTGGATCACGTATCATTTAGATGACTAGAGGGATGTCTATCTAAGTGGGAGTTCTTAAGTAATAAGATTAATTGAACTTCATTTATCATGAACTTAGTCCTGATAGTATTTGCAAATTATGTTGTAGATCAATAGCTCGTGTTGTAGCTTCCCTATGTTTTTTGATATGTTCCTAGAGAAAACTAAGTTGAAAGATGATAGTAGCAATGATGCGGACTGGATCCGTGATCTATGGTTTATCCTTATTGCTGCATAGAAGAATTATGTCCTTGATGCACCGCTAGGCGACAGACCTATTGCAGGAGCAGATGCAGACATTATGAATGTTTGGCTAGCTCAATATGATGACTACTTGATAGTTTAGTGCACCATGCTTTATGGCTTAGAACCGAGACTTCAGAAACGTTTTGAACGCCACGGAGCATATGAGATGTTCCAAGAGATGAATTGGTATTTCAAACTCACGCCCGTGTCTAGAGGTATGAGACCTCTGAGAAGTGCTTCGCCTAAAAGATTGATGAGAATAGCTAAGCTAGTGAGCATGTGCTCAGAATGTCTGGGTACTTCAATCACTTGAATCAAGTGGGAGTTAATCTTGTAGATAAGATAGTGATTGACAGAGTTCTCTAGTCACCATCACCAAGTTACTAGAACTTCGTGATGAACTATAATATGCAAGGGATGATGAAAGTGATTCCCAAGCTCTTCATCATGCTGAAATCGATGAAGGTAGAAATTAAGAAAAAAAACATCAAGTGTTGATGATAAACAAGACCACTAGTTTCAAGAAAAGGGTAAAGGGAAAGAAATGGAACTTCAAGAAGAATGGCAAGCAAGTTGTCACTCCCGTGAAAAAGCCCAAAGCTGGACCTGAGCCTAAAACTGAGTGCTTGTACTGCAAAGGAAATGGTCACTAGAAGCGGAACTACCCCAAACATTTGGCGGATAAGAAGGATGGCAAAGTGAACAAAGGTATATTTGATATACATGTTATTGATGTGTACCTTACTAGTGCTTGTAGTAACCCCTGTGTATTTGATACTTGTTCGGTTGCTAAGATTAGTAACTCGAAAAAGGAGTTGCACAATAAATAGAGACTAGTTGAGGATGAAGTAACGATGTATGTTGGAAGTGGTTCCAAGATTGATATGATCATCATCACACACTCCCTATACTTTTGAGATTAGTGTTGAACCTAAATAAATGTTATTTGGTGTTTGCGTTGAGCATGAATATGATTAGATCATGTTTATTGCAATACGGTTATTCATTTAAGACTGAGAATAATTGTTATTCTGTTTACATGAATAAAGCCTTCTATGGTCATACACCCAATGTTGATGGTTTCTTGAATCTCGATCATGGTAATACACATATTCATAATGTTGATGCCAAGATATGCAAAGTTGATAATGATAGTGCAACATATTTGTGGCACTGTCGTTTGGGTCATATCGGTGTAAAGCGCATGAAGAAACTCCACAAAGATGGACTTTTGGAATGACTTGATTATGAATCATTTGATACTTGCGAACCGTGCCTTATGGACAAGATGACTAAAACTCTGTTCTCCGGAACAATAGAAAGAGCTACTAACTTATTGGAAATAATACATATTGATGTATGTTCCAGTGAGTGTTGATGCTCGTGGCGGGTATCGTTATTTTCTGACCTTCACAGATGATTTGAGCAGATATGGGTATATCTACTTAATGAAACACAAGTCTGAAACATTTGAAAAGTTCAAAGAATTTCAAAGTGAAGTGGAGAATCATCGTAACAAGAAAAGTTTATACAATCTGATCGTGGAGAAGAATATTTGAGTTACGAGTTTAGGTCTTCATTTAAAACAATGTGGAATAGTTTCACAACTCACACCACCTGGAACACCACAGTGTAATGGTGTGTCCGACTGTCGTAACCTCACTTTATTGGATATGGTGCCATCTATGATGTCTCTTACTGATTTACCACTATTGTTCTGGGGTTATGCATTAGAGACAGCTGCATTCACTTTAAAAAGGGCACCGTCGAAATCATGTGAGACGACACCGTATGAACTATGGTTTGGCAACAAACCTAAGCTGTCATTTCTTAAAGTTTGGGGATGCAATGCTTATGTCAAAAAGCTTCAACCTAATAAGCTCGAGCCCAAACTGGAGAACTGTGCCTTCATAGGATACCCAAAACAAATAGTTGGGTACACCTTCTATCACAGATCCGAAGGCAAGATATTCGTTGCTAAGAATGGATCCTTTCTAGAGAAGGAGTTTCTCTCGAAAGAAGTGAGTGGGAGGAAATTAGAACTTGATGAGGTAATTGTACCTGCTCTCAATTTGGAAAGTATCTCATCCAAGAAATCTGTTCCCGTAATGCCTACACCAATTGGAGAGGAAGCTAATGATAGAGATGATGAAACTTCAGATCAAGTTACTACAAAACCTCATAGGTCTGGCAGATCACGATCTGCACTGGAGTGGTATGGTAATCCTGTTCTGGAAGTCATGTTACTTGACTATGACGAACCTACGAACTATGAAGAAGCTATGATGAGCCCAGATTCCGATAAATAGCTTGAGGCCATGAAATCTGAGATAGGATCCATGTATGAGAACAAAGTGTGGACTTTGGTGGATCTGCCCAATGATGAGCAATCCATAGAGAATAAATGGATCTTCAAGAAGAAGACTGACGTTGATGGTAATGTTACTGCCTACAAAGCTTGACTTGTCGCAAAAGGTTTTCGACAAGTTCAAGGGGTTGACTACAATAAGACTTTCTCGACCGTAGCAATTCTTAAGTCTGTCCGAATCATGTTAGCGATTGCCGCATTTTATGAAATCAAGCAAATGGATATTGAAGCTGCATTCCTTAATGGATTTACTAAAATAGAGTTGTATATGATACAACCAGAAGGTTTTGTAAATCCTAAAAATGCTAACAAAATGTGTAATCTCCAACAATCCATCTATGGACTGGTGCAAGCATCTCAGAGTTGGGATAACGCTTTGATGGGTCGATCAGAGCATATGGTTTTATACAGACTTTTGGAGAAACCTGTATTTACAATAAAGTAAGTGGGAGCACTACAACCTTTTTGATAAGTATATGGGAATGACATATTGTTGATCGGAAATGATGTAGAATTTTTTGGAAAGCATAAAGGAGCGTTTCAAAGGAGTTTTTCAAAGAAAGACCTCGGTGAAGCTGCTTACATATTGGGCATCAAGATCTATAGAGTTAGATCAAGACACTTGATAAGATTTTTCAATAAGTACATACCTTGACAAGATTTTGGAAGAGTTCAAATGGATCAGTAAAAGAAGGAGTTCTTTCATGTATTACAAGGTGTAAAGTTGAGTAAAACTCAAAGCCCGACCACAGAAGAAGATAGAAAGAGAATGAAAGTCATTCCCTATGCCTCAGTCATAGGTTCTATAAATTATGCCATGCTATGTACCAGACCAGTTGTGTGGCTTGCTATGAGTTTGGCAAGGGGGTATGATAGTGATCAACGAGTGGATCACTGGATAGCGGTCAAAGTTATCCTTAGTTACATACGAGGACTAAAGAAGTATTTCTCGGTTATGGAGGTGATAAAGAGTTCGCCGCAAAGAGTTACGTCTATGTAAGCTTTACACCAATCCAGATGACTCCTAGTCTCAATCTGGATACATATTGAAAGTGGGAGCAATTAGTGTTGGAGATATGCCCTAGAGGCAATCATGTATGATGATATTTCCTATGTGTTTATGAATAAAGATAGTGCTTGTATGTAATCAATCATACTTGTTGGAAAGTACGTGACTTGTCTGTGAGATCTTGTGTTGTATGATACATTCTAGATTGTCCCTAGTCGCAAGTGACGTGTGGGCACACGTCAGACTAGACTAGCATATGACACAATCGATGGCTTGGTCTCACTAGCCATGGAGCACTGGATGCTAACCGGATAATATGGAGTCGGAAGGATCTGGTCGGATTCGACGTAGTCGAATCCGAGTCGAGATAAGGTCCATGTCGGATAGTACCAACTATGAGACGCAGTGATATGCCATCTGTGAGTCTCTAGTACAACATACATTCTATGTCCTAAGACCTGAGCTAACGCATATACTCGGGATGGTGAAAGACTTGCTTTGGGCTGACCAAACACTACTCCGTGACTGGGTAGTTACAAAGGTTGGTTTCGGGTTTGTCCAGTCCCCATGCTGCGAGACATGGTTGAGCAAGATGGGATTTGCCTCTCCGATCAGGAGAGGTATACTCTGGGCCCCTTGTGTGATCCGACCAGGATAAGCATGGCCATGCGACAAGGATTATGAAATAATCCAGTTTGTGGTCGGTATCACTGGAACGAGAAAGAGGTCGGGCTAGCACAAGGATCACAGTCTCACCTTGAGCCCGACAACATATATCGTGCGACAAAGGGAACAGAACTGTGACACATTGTACATGCTCGCCTAACTAGCTTCATTGTCTGCTTGGTGGTCGGCACACCTTGCTAAAGGCCGCTACCAACCATGCTGGTCGGAGGTGATCCGAACTGTGACCAAGCCGACTTGAAACTAAGGGGTCGCACGCTTAAGGGAAGGAACCTATGAGGTCGGTTCGGAGGACACTGGTCGGATGTGATCTAAGTTGGACTTGGAATGCGATCGAGTAGACTTTGGGCTTTAGGGTCCGTGCAAGGCCCAAGTGTTGAGCCCACGACGGATGCCTATAAATAGTGGAGGTGCGGCACACTTATTTAGTTGATCGCTTCGGCACTATCACTAGGGTTTGCATGTGTTGCGAATAGCCACCTCCACTCGCTGTCGACTGTGTGATCGGACCTAGTTGTCCGCCCATGGTGTTCCTCCTGCATGCGCGGATACCATTAGAGGCGGCGCACTTGCGCCGCTCTAGCGAACTTGTATGTGGGATCGAACGACCGACTGTTCGAGGGAGATCGGATGAGGAGGGGACGATCCATGCGGACGCGCTGCCCCAACTCTTCTTCCGCTGCATGACACTGCGCGTCTAGTGGTAACGAACTGTGATCCATCTGCTGTAGCATGTTCCTGTTGTTCTGCGCATAGGAAAATTTTAATTTGAAGTCGACGCACCGTACCGTAGAACCCAACAGTGGTATCAGAGCCTCTGCTATAGGATAGGGATTCAGATCGTATGCATATTTGATATGTGGAGATGGCAGATGAGATCTGTTGTAATTTGTGAGATTGGCTATGTGCACGGTTGATGAGATCAATTGCACATGGGGATTGAAGAGGCTATGTTTTCTGATGATCGGAGTCGATGAGGTCGTGACACAACCTACACCTACCGGTCGGTATCCGCCATCGGGGTTAACAGTGAAATGTAATCCCGAATCGGACTCGCGATGATCGATAAGATCAGTCAGATCAGAAAATTTGGCGTGATCGGAGTTCAGATGTGATCTGTGATTTCTGAAAACGTAGGGTGCTGCCCGCACCCGCGAGGGGCGCTGCCCCTCGAACCCCACCCGCTAACCGGCTAGCAGGACTGTCGTGTGCATAGCGCCGTGTATTTCGTACCTGACACACAAACCGGTAGAATGCGATTCTATGCATAACTTTGTTTTGCAGGTTTGACGTGAATAGTATGGCTCATGTGTATGTGATGCATGTGTGTAATTTATACATGGCCTGCGTGTCATGTTTGTCAGCCGGCAAGAGCCAAAGTTTTGTCATTATATTGTATAACGACCTGCGTGTCGACTTGTGACTCTATGTAAAATTCGTTACTAGTTGTAGTAGTTGGATAATAGAGATCAGGTTGGTGGCTTGGCGTCCCGGCGTGACAAACAAGATGGAGTTTGTAGATGGTCATCGGAGTCGGAGCCGACCTGGAAGAACGTCCATGAAGGAGCCATACTATTTCACAATATGTGTTTATTGTGATTATTATGCTTCTTTATTTCTATGCATGTTAGAATGGTAGAATGATCCCTCATGAATATCATGTGAATTGCCATCCCTGTTGTTGCACCTTCACACATCAAGTACGTCTAGTAGTGGGCTCATAAAATTGGGGTGCTGCTGGGTGTCCTTGAACTGAAGTGTTCGTATCGGACGACTGGCTGTTCAAGGGAGATCAGACGAGGAGGAGACGATCCACGCGGACGTGATCCATCTCCGTAGCATGTTCCTGTTGTTCTGCGCGTAGGAAAATTTTAATTTGCAGTTGATGCACCCTACCATAGAACCCAACAATTAGCTAGAGTAGCTCCATGTAGAGCATTGGAGACATAGAGATTTGCAAGATACGTACAGATCTAAATGTTGCAGACCGTTGACTAAGCCTCTTCCATGAGCAAAGCAAAATTAGCACCAAGACTCCATGGGTGTTAGAACCTTTACTTTGTAATCTAGATTATTGACTCTAGTGCAAGTGGGAGACTGAAGGAAATATGCCCTAGAGGCAATAAAAAAGTAGTTATTTATATTTCCTTATATCATGATAAATGTTTATTATTCATGCTAGAATTGTATTAACCGGAAACTTAGTACATGTGTGAATACATAGACAATACATAGTGTCCCTAGTATGCCTCTACTTGACTAGCTCGTTAATCAAAGATGGTTTTGTTTCCTAACCATAGACATGTGTTGTCATTTGATGAACGGGGTCGAATCATTAGAGAATGATGTGATGGACAAGACCCATCCGTTAGCTTAGCATTATGATCATTATAGTTTTATTGCTACTACTTTCTTCATGACTTATACATGTTCCTCTGACTATGAGATTATGCAACTCCCGAATACCGGAGGAACATCTTGTGTGCTATCAAACGTCACACGTAACTGGGTGATTATAAAGATGCTCTACAGGTGTCTCCAGAGGTGTTTGTTGAGTTGGCATAGATCAGGATTAGGATTTGTCACTCCGTGTATCGGAGAGGTATCTCTGGGCCCTCTCGGTAATGCTCATCACTATAAGCCTTGCAAGCAATGTGACTAATGAGTTAGTTACACGATGAAGCATTACAGAACGAGTAAAGAGACTTGCCGGTAACGAGATTGAACTAGGTATGATTATACCGACATCGAATCTCGGGCAAGTAACATACCGATGACAAATGGAACAACGCATGTTGTTGTGCGATTTGACCGGTAAAGATCTTTGTAGAATATGTAGGAGCTAATATGAGCATCTAGGTTCCGCTATTGGTTATTGATTAGAGATGTGTCTCGATCATGTCTACATAGTTCTCGAACCCATAGGGTCCGCATGCTTAACGTCCGATGATGATTTGTATTATGAGTTATGTGTTTTTGATGACCGAAGTTTGTTTGGAGTGCCAGATAAGATCACGTACATGACGAGGAGTCTCAAAATGGTTGAGAGGTAAAAATTGATATATTGGAAGGTTATGTTTGGACACTGGAAAAGTTTCGGAGAGTTCAGACATTTCTTGGAGTACCGGGAGGTTACCGGAACCCCCCTGGAGAGTCTTGGGCCTTCATGAGCCTTAGTGGAAAGAGGAGACTGGCGGCCAGGAGGCGGCGTGCGCCTCCCTAGCCAAACCAAATTGGACTAGGGGAGGGGGCGCGCCGCCCTTTCCTTCTCACACTCTCTCTCTCCCTTCCCCCTTCTCCTAGTCCACAAAAGGAAGGGGAACACTACTAGGACTGGGAGTCCTAGTAGGACTCCCCCCTTGGTGCACCCCCTCTAGGCTGGCCGCCTTCTACCTCCCTCCTTTATATACGGGGGTGGGGGGCACCCCAAAGACAAATCAATTATTCTCTTTGTCGTGTGCGGTGCCCCCCTCCACAGTTTACTCCTCCGGTCATAGTGTCATAGTGCTTAGGCGAAGCTCTCTGCGGATCACATCATCAACACCGTAGCCATGTCGTTGCGCTGACAAAACTCTCCCTTGACCCTCTACTAGATCAAGAGTTCGAGGGACGTCATCGACCTAAAGTGTACTGAACACGGAGGTGTCGTACGTTCGGTACTTGGATTGGTTGGATCGTGAAGACGTTCGACTACATCACCCGTGTTAACTAACACTTCCGCTTTGGGTCTACGAGGGTATGTGGACACACTCTCGCCCTCTCGATGCTATGCATCTCCTAGATAGATCTTGTGTGATCGTAGAAAATATTTTGAAATGACATGCTACGTTCCCCAATAGCTATATTGCCCCTTGTGATGACAACCATTATTATGCAGTCTATCGCTTTTATTATTCACCATCACAAGTTCGTAAAACGCTCAATTTTCCCTTACACTAAATGATCTCACACTTTTAGATGCAATTTTTAGTGCCCTTTTTGCACCGATGACAACTTACTTGAAGGATGTTACTCAATCCATAGGTAGGTATGGTGGACTCTCAAACAAGATTTGGGTGTAAGGGTTTTGGATGCACAAGTAGTATCTCTACTCAGTGCGGAGTTTTTGGCTAGCAAAGATAGGGGAAAGCACCACATGTTGAAGGATCTATGAGAATATAACTTCTATGTGAATATGAACAAACATAAATCATTAAGTTGTCTTCCTTGCCCAACGTCAACAATTTTGGAATATAATATTTTGATGGGTGCACATATTCATAAAAGATTTCCATGATAGTATATTTATATGTGAATCTTCTCTTCCCTTATTAATTCTTTCATGAGTTGCATCATTGACCAATGCTATGTTTGTCAATCTACAATAAAATTTTCTACTTATACTTTTCCTTGTGTAATGTCATCACTTACCATAAGATTAGCATATGATCTTTTTCTTTTATTTCCTTTCTTTTTATTGAAACAAGATACTAAAGAAGGCAAAATTAAAACTAAACTTTATTATGTATCTTGCACACAATTACAAGGATTGATCACTAAGAAAACTCACAAAAAGAAAGGATCAAACTAAACTTTTATTCATCTAATAGCAAAAGATAACCATGGATCGAACTAAGAAAGTAAAGGCAAAAGATAGTGGAGATGATACGATACCGGGGAACCTCCCCCAAGCTTGGCGAAAGCCAAGGGGAGTGCCCATACCCAATACTCAATTTTCTTTTGGTGGTGAAGAAGAAGGTGGTGGTGATGAAGTAGAAGCGATGCGGTCTTTAAGGACCAAGAGACTCTCCAATCTTCGGATGACGCTCCGCAGGGAAGCGATGTGCTCCATATGAAGAATATTTTCATGAGTGAGATACTTATTTTCTATTTGAACCGTTTCAATGGCCCTGAAGGCTGCAATCTCAATGGGGGTAAGATGAGCATAGTAGGGTTTAAGGCTATCTTCCTCTTCCTCATCGGCGGGCAAGGCTTGCTCGTCCATCGGCACTTGATCTTTGGTGGCCTCCTTGCTCTTGTCCTCCTTAGCTGCTCCAACGGGGTCTTCTCTCTTCAGCTCGATCTTCATCAACCAAGTATCCTCTTCCATATGATCTGAGGGAGAAGAAGACATGATGCCTGGCTCAATAGATGTGACAGAAAACAGCAAGAAAAGAAAAAAAGAGATTTCTCCGCGATATGGAGGTTAACAGGTGGTCTATATAGATTTTTTTATCTTGGGGAACAAGCAGAATGGAAGAAAAATGGAGTCTAGAAAGTACCCGAGGTGGGAACAACCCACTAGGGTCACTTTCCTGTAAGTTTCTTATTTTCCTAATTTTCTAAATATTCCAAAACTGACAAAAAATATTTTTGCGGATTTTTCGGAGTCCGTTTGCTTACTGTATCATGTACCTCACCTTTTCCATGATTTTGGAGTGTTCCGTAAGGTTTCCTTTATATGTTCTTTTGGTGTCCAAGTTTGAATAATATTGCTTTCAACATTAATGGGCGTACCTGTGATATAGTGTTTCATTCGTTGTCCATTGATAACCTACGGGTTGGAACCTTAAGCATTATTTATTTTGATAGCTCTGGATTGATAGACCTACTCGATGACATAGGGTCCTTCCCAATTGGAGAGGAGGTTTCCTGCAAAGAATCTAAAACGAGAGTTGTACAAAAGAACATATTCTCCACCTTTGGACTCATGCGTTTGGATTCTTTTGTCATGCCATCTTTTAACATTTTCTTTGAATAACTTTGCATTTTCATAAGCCTGGGTCTCCATTCATTTCATGAGCTAATATCAAATAACCTCTTTTCACCAACAAGTTTGAAATCATAATTGAGTTCTTTAATTGCCCAATATGCTTTGTGTTCTAACTCAAGAGACAGATGCCAAGCTTTTCCATAAACCATTTTATATGGAGATATACCCATAGGATTTTTATAAGCTGTTCTATAAGCCCAAAGTGCATCATCTAATTTCTCAGACCAATTCTTTCGGGACCTATTAACAGTCTTTTGTAAGACCAGTTTTATTTCTCTATTGCTAAGTTCAACTTGACCACTTGACTGAGGATGATAAGGTGATGCAATTCTATGGTTAACATCATACTTAGCAAGGATTTTACGGAAAGCACCATGAATAAAGTGTGAACCACCATCAGTCATTAAATATCTAGGGACTCCAAACTTTGGGAAAATAACTTCCTTAAGCATTTTAATAGAGGTGTTGTGATCAACACTATTGGTTGGAATAACTTCTACCCACTTAGTAACATAATCAACATCAACCAAAATATGTGTATACACATTAGAGGAAGGAAAAGGTCCCATGAAATCAAATCCCCAAACATCAAATGGTTCAACAACAAGTGAATAATTCATAGGCATTTCTTGACGCTTACCTATATTACCTATTCTTTGGCATTCATCACAAGACGAGACAAACTTACGGGCATCTTTGAAGAGAGTAGG
Source organism: Triticum aestivum (assembly GCF_018294505.1). Taxonomy (NCBI): domain Eukaryota; kingdom Viridiplantae; phylum Streptophyta; class Magnoliopsida; order Poales; family Poaceae; genus Triticum; species Triticum aestivum. Next base: position 1,468,927 of record NW_025225098.1, on the reverse strand, counting down.
CCAATAAAACCCATATTGCAATACCTTATGAGCGGTTCAGTCTCCCGCGTGATGTCCTCCATAAGCTTTGGAGTGACATTTCCATAGGATTTGTTCCTGTTCATGCTTAGGTACACAACGTCTAATAATACCATCTACTCCTTCTTTATAAAGATGTGGGCCATCCAAAAAGTAATGTCTTAAATCATAGAAGAATTTTTTCTTTTGTTGGTATGTGAAGCTAGGTGTGTATTTAGCAACAATGTAATTAGCATAGTCAGCATACCAAGGTGTACTATTAGAAACATTTATTGCAGCTAGTTGTTCATCAGGAAAGCTATCATTAATAGGTTGTAGGTCATCAAGAATATTTTCAAGCCTAGACAAGTTATCAGCTACGGGGTTCTCTGCTCCTTTCCTATTAGTGATATGCAAATCAAATTCTTGTAGCAGAAGAACCCACCTAATGAGTCTAGGTTTAACATCTTTCTTTTCCATAAGATATTTTATAACAACATGATCTTTGTGAACAATCACTTTAGAATCAACAATGTAAGATCTGAATTTATCACAAGCAAACACCACTTCTAAGAATTATTTTTCAGTAGTAGCATAGTTTCATTGAGAACTATCCAGAGTTTTACTAGCATAATGAATGACATTCAGTTTCTTATCAACTCTTTGTCCTAGAACAACACCACCAGCATAATCACTAGCATCGCACATAATCTCAAAAGGCAAGTTCCAATCAGGTGGTTGAGTAATAGGTGCAGTATTTTAATGCTTTCTTTAGTGTTTCAAAGGCTTCCAAACAATCATCATCAAACACAAAGGGAATATCCTTTTGCAAAAGATTCGTAAGGGGCCTAGAAATTTTAGAAAAGTCTTTGATAAACCTCCTATAGAAACCAACATGACCAAGGAAACTATGAATACCTTTGATATCTTTAGGACATTGCATTTTCTCAATTGCATCAACCTAGGCTTTGTCCACCTCAATGCCTCTCTCAGAAATTTTATGGCCCAAAACAATACCTTCATAAACATTAAAGTGGCACTTCTCCCAATTCAAGACAAGATTTGATTGTTCACATCTCTACAAAACTCGATCAAGATTGCTTAAACAATCATCAAAAGACTTCCCATAAACACAAAAGTCATCCATGAAACCCTCAACAATCTTTTCGCAAAAATCAGAGAATATAGCAGTCATACATCTTTGAAAGTGGAATGTGCATTACATAGACCAAAAGGCATATGTCATAAGCAAATGTTCCAAAAGGACAAGTAAAAGTGGTCTTTTCTTGATCAGGTTGTAAAACAGGTATTTTTGAAAAACCACAATATTCATCAATAAAGCAAAAATGTGTGTGCTTAGATAATCTTTGTAACACTTGATCGATAAAAGGCAGAGGGTAATGATATTTTCTAGTTGCTTATTTAATTTTCTATAATCAACTACCATTCTATAGCCTGTGATTCTTTGTGGAATGAGCTCATTCTTATCATTAGGAACAACAGTAATACCTCCCTTCTTAGGGACACAATGAACATGACTTGCCCATCTACTATCAGCTATGGGATAGATTATACCTGCTTCCAGAAGTTTCAATATTTCCGTTCTCACCACTTCTTTCATTTTCGGATTTAATCGACGTTGGTAATCAACAATGGGTTTAGCATCAGGTTCCATATTAATCTTGTGCTAACATAGAGTGGGACTAATGCCCTTAAGATCATCAAGAGTGTATCCAATAGCAGCCTTGTGCTTCCTTAGAACTTTCAATAGTCTTTCTTCTTCATGTTCTGAAAGGTTAGCGCTAATAATAACAGGATATATCTTTTTCTCACCAAGATGAGCATATTTCAAAGTGTCTGGCAATTGTTTTAATTCAAACACAGGATCACCTTTAGGTGGAGGAGGACCTCCTAGAGTTTCAATAGCCAAGTTGTGTTTAAGTAGAGGTTGTTGTTCAAAAAAGATTCTATCTATTTCATTTCTTTCACGCATATGCAAATCATTTTCATGGTCTAGCAAGTATTGTTCCAAAGGATCAGTAGGAGGCACAGCAATAGAAGCAAGACCAATAATTTCATCCTTACTAGGCAAATCTTTCTTACGAGGTTGTCTAAACTTGGAAAAATTAAATTCATGAGATTCATCACCAAAGCTAACACCGACAGTTTGTTTCTCACAATCTATTTTGGCATTGACAGTGTTCAAGAAAGGTATACCAAAAATAATGGGACAAAAGTTATCTTGTGGGGAGCTAAGAACAAGAAAATCAGTAGGGTACTTTATTTTGCCACACAAGACTTCAACATCTCTAAGAATCCCAATTGGTGATATAGTATCTCTACTAGCAAGTTTAATAGTGACATCTATGCCTTCTATTTCAGCAAGTGCTATTTCATCTTTAATTTCTTGATATAAGGAGAAAGGAATAGCACTCACACTAGCACCTAGGTCACATAACCCATGATAACAATGATCTCCTATATTAACTGAGACAACAGGCATACCAACAACTGGTCTATATTTATCTTTTCCTTCAGGTTCGGCGATTCTAGAAGCTTCATCACAGAAGTAAATAACATGCTCATCAATATTATCGACTAAGAGATCTTTAACCATAGCAACACTAGGTTCAACTCTGTTTTGTTCATATGGTTTGGGTGTTCTAACGTAACTTTTGTTAACCACAATTGAAGCTTTAGCATGTTCTTTCATCCTAACAGGGAAAGGTGGTTTTTCAATATAAGCAGTGGGAACAACTAGATTAACATTGTAAATGATAGTTTCTTCTTTAGCTTTTACCGATTCTTTAATTTCTTCTTTAATTGGTGGGTGATATTTAAACCACTTCCCCTTAGGGAGATCAACATGAGTAGCAAAAGATTCACAAAGGAAAGCACTATCTCAGAGTCAAGTCCATATTTAGTGCTAAACTTTTGAAAAGCATCAATATTCATAAAAGATTTAACACAATCAAACTTATGTTCAATACCCGACTCTTTACCTTCGTCGAGTTCCCAATCTTCAGAGTTGCATTTAATTGTTTCTAAAATATCCCACCAGAATTCAATAGTCTTCTTCATAAAAGAACCAATACAACAAGTATCGAGCATGGATTGATCATTACGAGAAAGCCGAGCATAAAAATTTTGAATAATAATTTCTCTTGAGAGCTCATGATTGGGGCATGAATATAACATTGACTTAAGGCTCCCCAAGCTAGAGCGATACTTTCTCCTTCACGAGGCCTAAAATTATATATATAATTCCGATCACGATGAACTAGATGCATAGGATATTTTTTTGATGAAATTCCAATTTCAATCGATTGTAGTTCCAAGATCCAATATCATCGCATAGCCTATACCATGTCAATACTTTTCGCTTCAAAGATAAAGGGAAAACCTTCTTATTAGCTTCATCTCTGGGCAAACCTGCATGCTTAAACAATCCACAAATTTCATCCACATATATCAAGTACATATCAGGATGTTCGGTTGCATCTCCTGCAAAAGGATTAGCTAGCAGTTGTTCTAACATACCCGAAGGAATTTCATATTCAATATTTTCAGTAGGTGCAGTAGGTTGAGGGGCAAATAATTGTGGTTCTGGTCGAGGTGAAGATACCCCGAACAAACCCCTCATAGGATTGTTTTCCATAGTAGCAAGTGACAATAAATTTCAGCACGTAGTAATAATGTTTCCTGACCAATTTCCACTTACCAAGAGCGCTTCACTCCCCGTGACACATATCAAGTTCACATGATTACTTGCAACATGATTTCTCCCGTGACCTCAAGAATGAAAGTAACTACTCACAAATGATAATCATGCTCAAGATTGGAGGGGTATTAAATAGCATAATGGATCCGAACATATAATCTTCCACCAAATAAACCATATAGAAATCAACTACAAGATGTAATCAACACTACTAGTTACCCACAAGCACCAATCTATAGTTCCGGTACAAAGATTGAACATAAGAAATGAACTAGGGTTTGAGAGGAGTTTGTGTTGTTGAAGATGTTGATGAAGATAGCCCTCCCCAAGATGGGAGAGTGTTGGTGATGATGAAGACGATGATTTTCCCCTCTGAGAGGAAAGTTCCCCAGGCAGAATCGCTCCGCCAGAGGGCAAAAGTGCTTGTGCCCAAGTTCCGCCTCGAGGCGGAGGCGTTTCGTCCCGAAAGTCCTCCCCTTATTTTTTCTAGGTCAAAATGACTTATATACCAGAAGATGGGCACCGCAGGTGGGCCGAGGAGGGCAACACCCACCAGGGCGCGCCTGAGCCTCCTGGCACGCCCAGGTGGGTTGTGCCCACCTGGTAGCCCCCTCTGGTACTTATTTGCTCCAACAATTCTTAAATATTCCATCAAAAATCCTCGGGAAGTTTCAGCTAATTTGGAGTTGTGTAGAATAGGTAGCTTGACGTAGCTTTTTCAGGTCCAGATTTCCAGCTGCTAGAATTCTCCCCCTTTGTGCATACCTTGCATATTATGAGAGAAAAGGCATTTGAATTACTCCAAAAAGTATCATTATACAATAAAACAACATAAATAACAGTAGGAAAACATGATGCATAATGGACATATCAGGTAAGCGCTTTTCTTTAATGCCTTTTTAGCTAGGCATGATGATTTCAATGATGCTCACACAAAAGATAAGAATTGAAACATAACGGCAGCATCATGAAGCATATGACTAGCACATTTAAGCCTAACCCACTTCCTATGCATTGAGATTTTGTGAGAAAACGATTTATGGGAGCAAGAATTAACTAGCATAGGAAGGCAAAACAAGCATAACTTCAAAACTGTCACACATAGAGAGGAAACTTGGTATTATTGAGATATGTAAAAGCATATGTGTCGGTGTCAAAACCGACAGACCTCGGGGTAGGGCGTCCCAAGCTATAGATCTTGGATTGAGGGTAAACGAAGGAGATGATGTTTACCCAGGTTCGGGCCCTCTTGATGGAGGTAAAACCCGATGTCCTCCTCTTGTCCATATTAATGAAGATGTATCTAGTACAGAATTTATCTACCTCGAGATCGTATGTGTGGTCTAACTCTAGGGCTAGGTGAATGATTTTGTGTTGATGTATCCTCTCTACGGGCTAAACCCTATGGCTTATATACACCAGGGAGGGTATTTGGGGTTACAAGGTCAGTATCTAGGAGCAAGGTGGCGACAAAGATCTTGGAGTATACGTCAAGTCTTTGGGGGAAGTAGTGTTGATCATGCCTCCTGCATAAGTCCTTTGGAGGTCATCTTGACCATGAATGAGGGGCCATCATCCCAACCCAAGGAAGACGAGCCGACTATGTTAGTACCCCCTAATACAGGACATCGTGAGTAGCCCCTGAACTGGTCTTCTACGTCGAGGATGACCTTTCTGATGATAGCAACCCCAGATCCTGAGTCCTAGGCTCGACAAACATGTTCCTTCTTGTAATTTTTGGTCCCCCCCTTCAAAGGAGCGATGCCAGCAGAGGCTCAACTGAACCTGTAACCCCTGACTGAAGAGATTGGATGACTTAACCTTGAAGGACAGGCATCTCGGTGTAAATGGTTCTACTCAATTTGACAACTTTATCGAAATGGTTCACCCCATGACAGGTCGAGCAGTTACTGCTTCCCTTAAATCACAGCCAGAGGCAGCCTTTTACTGGCACATCCTATCGAGGTGGAGATCATTCCCATTTTCTCAGGGATATCATCAAGATTTTGTCCCCCCCCCTTATGCTTAACGAATTCTTTGGTGGGAGTGGCGTTTTTATCGGCACAACAAGAGGTACTCTTGGCCTTTCAACATCCTATAAGAGCAAAAGAGAGGGCAGCGTAACCTACAACACTCCCATTCTCCCCATCTACTGCATCATCTAGCTCCAATGCCTAGATCCGTCCCTTTTTCCTTAGCGAGTCCAACCTCCTCTCACTAGCCATGGCCTACACCCTCAAGGGGCACAAGGGGGGTTCCATCATGATGGATGACACCATCCTGGAGCTGCGCAACATGGGGTATATGACCGCCGGCATCGCCGCCCGTGCTCCACCCGCTGGCCAGCAAGCGCCCGCTCCCAATGCTAGGGAGTGGGTACTATTTGTCCCGCACCTCGTCCGAGGGATAGGGTTCCCGCTGCACCCCTTTGTGCGCACGGTAATGTTCTACTATGGTCTCGACTTCCACAACATGGCCCCAAATTCCATTCTCCACCTTCCCTCCTTCATCATGATCTGGAAGGCCTTCCTCTGCCGCGAGCCACATTTTGGCCTATGGCTGAAGCTCTTCGGGGTCAAGCCGAAGTCCAACGTCTCCGATCTCGCGGGATGCAGAGGGCCCATGATTAGCAATAATCAAGGGGCCGAATGGCACAAGGGCACCTTCATCGAAATGGTGAAGGAGTGGCAGCGGGAATGGTTATACATCACCGAACCGCTCGCCCCTGGTCAGGCCATGACCCCAACCTTCTCGGTCAGGCCCACGAAGAAGCTCAAGTCTTGGAAGGAGAAGGGCACCGCCTAGGGGAATCCACCCGAGGTGGAAACCATGACTAAGAGGATAAAATGGTAGTGCACCACGAAGAACCTCTAGATCTCCGATGTTATCAATGTCATGCTCAACTGTTGTATGCTCCAGCTCCAGCTCCAGGCTACCCAGATGTGGGCACAGAAGCCCGAGGACATGGGCCCCCCTCTTCTTTCGCTCCACCTTAGCGACTATGTGGACGAAGCTCATGAAACTGGCCAATGACAAGATTCCCAAGGAGGGAGAGGCCTTGGCTTCGAGGATAGCCATGACGCTCTCCAGCAAGTGTTCTATCACACGCATCCAAATTCTCGTCTTTTATATTGGCGGATAGATTGTGACGAGTCGCTTATGCTTAATGTTTGCAGAAGTGGTTGGCCTGGGCGCAAGAAGTGTGATGCCCAATCCCACTACCAGAGTAGCTACTAATTCCCCTGATCATTGTGATCCTAACCGAGGAGCCACACATGGTGGCCCCGAAAGGGACAAAGTCCCCGAGGGGCAAGGTGAGTGCTCGGCCCAGGAGACCTTGTCACCCGATCCGAGGAGACCCATGCCTCCTCCACCCATGATGGCGACATGGAGGGGGATGATGAAGAAGACAATCCTCCCTCAAAAGGGAAGAGGGTGACGTCGGAGGACGCCGGGGCCGGCATGCAGCCCAAGGTCTTGAAGAGGCCGAGGAGGACGTTGTCCAGGGCCGCCGGTAAATCGCCGGAGAGAGTCGAGCTCTCTGGCGACTCAAAAGAAGACTTCCTCGTGCCAATGAGCAAGAAACCGGCACCCCGAGGGTAAGCCGTCATCTTTACATCCCGTCTTTTCATTTGACAAGTCTTCTTAGCAAAGGCAAACTCATAAATTGCTACTTCTTGAGATTGTGTTGGTTTTTCCGTTGAAGCGGAAAGGGTGATGCAACAAAGTAGAGATAAGTATTTCCCTCAGTTAGAGAATCAAGGTATCAATCCAGTAGGAGGTACAAGCAAGTCCCCAATCTATGCACCTGCACAAACAATCAATCATTTTCACCCAACATGATAAAGGGGTTGTCAATCCCTTCACGGTTAATTGCAATGGTGAGATATGATAGAGATAAGTATAAAAGATTACTAGAACGTAAAACTAAATAAAAGTAAATAAATTTCAGCAAGGTATTATTGGTATTTTTGGTTTATAGATCCGAAAACATATAATGGAAAATAGAGCCGGGGGCCATAGGTTTCACTAGAGGCTTCACTCTTGAAGGCAAATAATACAGGGGGTGAACAAATTACTGTCGAGCAATTGATAGAAAAGTGCAAAGTTTGACGATATCCAAGGCAATGATTATGCATATAGGCATAACGTTCGTGTCAAGTAGACCGAAACGATTCTGCATCTACTACTATTACTCCACACATCACCGCTATCTAGCATGCATCTAGAGTATTAAGTTCATAACGATTGGAGTAACGCCTTAAGTAAGATGACATGATGTAGAGGGATAAACTCAAGCAATATGATGAAAACCCCATCTTTTTTCCTTGATGGCAACAATACAATACGTGCCTCACTACCCTTCTATGTCACTGGGTGAGGACACCACAAGTTTGAACCCAAAACTAAGCACCTCTCCCATTGCAAGAAAAACCAATCTAGTTGGCTAAACCAAACCGATAATTCAAAGAGAAATACAATCAAATCATGCATGTAAGAATTTAGAGGATATTCAAATGACATTCATAGATAGTCTGATCATAAATCCACAATTCATTGGATCTCGACAAACACACCACAAAAGAAGATTACATCGGATAGGGTCGATGTAGATGCCCTCCGTGATCGAAAACCCCTCCGGCAGATCGCTAGAAAAGGCCCCAAGATGGGATCTCACGGGAACAGAAGGTTGCGGCGGCGGAAAAGTATTTTCGTGGATGCTTCTGAGGGTTATGGAATATTTGAGGATTCATAGACTTGAGAGGGAGGTCGGTGGACTCCCAAGGGGGCCACAAGCCATGGGGCACCCTCCCCCCTAGGGCGCGCCCCTATGGCTTGTCTTTGCCTCGTGGGTCTTCTGACTTCATCTCCAAGTCTTGTAGGTGTCTTTTGGTCCAAGAAAAATCATCACGAAAGTTTTATTCCGTTTGGACTCCGTTCGATATTCCTTTCCTGCAAAACTCAAAAACAAGGAAACAACAGAAACTAGCACTTGGCTCTAGGTTCATAAGTTAGTCCCAAAAATAATATAAAATACCATACTAGTGCATATAAAACATCGAAAATAGATAATATAATAACATGGAACAATAAAAAATTATAGATATGTTGGAGACGTATCAAGCATCCCCAAGCTTAATTCCTGCTCGTCCTCGTGTAGGTAAATGATAAAAATAGAATTTTTGATGTGGAATGCTACCTAACATATTTATCCATGTAATTTTCTTTATTGTGGCATGAATATTCAGATCCATAAGATTCAAAACAAAAGTTTAATATTGACATAAAAATAATAATACTTCAAGCATACTAATAAAGCAATCATGCCTTCTGAAAATTACATGGCCAAAAAAAGTTATCCCTACAAAATCATATAGTCTAGCTATGCTCCATCTTCATCACACAAAGTATTAAATCATGCACAACCCCGATGACAAGTCAAGAAATTGTTTCATATTTTACATGTTCTCAAACTTTTTCAACTTTCACGCAACATGAGCGTGAGCCATGGATATAGCACTATAGGTGGAATAGAATATGGTGGTTGTGGAGAAGACAAAAAGAAGGAGATATTCTCGCATCAACTAGGCGTATCTACGGGCTATGGAGATTCCCATCAATAGATATCAATGTGAGTGAGTAGGGATGGCCATGCAACGGATGCACTAGAGCTATAAGTATATGAAATCTCAAAAAGAAACTAAGTGGGTGTGCATCCAACTCGCTTGATCACGAAGACCTAGGGCACTTTGAGGAAGCCCATTATTGGAATATACAAGCCAAGTTCTATAATAAAAATTTCCCACTAGTATATGAAAGTGGCAACATAGGAGACTCTCTATCATCAAGATCATGGTGCTACTTTGAAGCACAAGTGTAGAAAAAGGATAGTAGCATTGCCCCTTCTCTATTTTCTCTCATTTTTTTGGAGGGCTCTTTGGCCTCTTTTTTTTCATTTTTCATTTTTTTATTTTTCATCCGGAGTCTCATCCCAACTTGTGGGGGAATCATAGTCTCCATCATCCTTTCCTCTGATGGTACAATGCTTAATGATGATTGTCGGTGTCAAAACCGGCGGATCTCGGGTAGGGGGTCCCGAACTGTGTGTCTAGGCGGATGGTAACAAGAGACACGGGACACGATGTTTTACCCAGGTTCGGGCCCTCTTGATGGAGGTAAAACCCTACGTCCTGCTTGATTGATATTGATGATGTGGGTATTACAAGAGTGGATCTACCACGAGATCAAGGAGGCTAAACCCTAGAAGCTAGCCTATGGTATGATTGTTGTTTGTCCTATGGACTAAAGCCATCCGGTTTATATAGACACCGGAGAGGGCTAGGGTTACACAGAGTCGGTTACAATTGTAGGAGATCTACATATCCGTATTGCCAAGCTTGCCTTCCACGCCAAGGAAAGTCCCATCCGGACACGGGACGAAGTCTTCAATCTTGTATCTTCATAGTCTTGGAGTCCGGCCGATGATGATAGTTCGGCTATCCGGACACCCCCTAGTCCAGGACTCCCTCAGTAGCCCCCGAACCAGGCTTCAATGACGACGAGTTCGGTGTGTATATTGTCTTCGGCGTTTGCAAGGCGGGTTCCCCTCCATGTTCCATGTGTTTGCCGAATAGTGTCCGGTTTCTTCATAAATGTTGTGCTCCTTGGCTTCCACGTCCAATAATGGCCCTCTTCCACGTGTTGTATGAATGTGAAAAGCCAGGGTATTTTTACGTTTTACCCCCCTAGCTGCACGAATAAGACGCCTATAAGAGAGGCGGGGGTCGAGATCCGAATCACACCATCCTCCTTCCGCAAGTACTCATCGAAGCGCATCTGACAAAAATCCAATCCAACATGGACAGTCGACGCGGCTCCTCTTCTCGCGCTCCCAGTCCTCAGCCAGGAGACTGGAGGAGATGCTCAGTCCCGCATAGCGAGTTAGTGACGCTCCAAGTAGAGGGATACCTTCCCCCAGCCTTTATGGTTCCGGTTCGAGCCGAACTAGCCACCTACAAGGGTGGGAAGCAGGCGGAGAACGTCCCCGATCCCTCCAAAGGAGAGCGGGTATGCTTCGTCCCCTACTTAATAAGGGGACTCGGATTTCTCATACATCCGTTTCTCCGGGGGCTCCTGGAGTTCTATGGACTCCAACTTCACCACCTTACACCTGCCTCCATTTTACACATCACGGGCTTTGTAGCTCTTTGTGAGCTGTTCTTGGGCATCGAGCCCCATTTTGCGTTGTGGAAGAGACTGTTTTGCCTCATACCCCGTTCTCACGAGGGGTCGATATATCAAGTGGGCAGAGCCAAAATATGGCGCATCGCCGGGACCGGATATCTACCCGGAACCCCGAAGAAGGCGTCCGAAGACTGGCCTTCGGAGTGGTTCTATATGGAAGACGCCCCGCTGCCGGATCCAGTTCGGATCGGCCTCCCTAAGTTTAGCAACGCTCCTCTGAAGAAACGCCTGAGTTGGCGCCCGCGGAGCCCTCAACGGGAAGATGATAGGAGCGTCCAATATTTGATGGGCCGGATACGGTTACTAGCCCAATCCGGATTAACCATGATTGGAGTCATGGCCACATGCATTATGCGAGGGGTGTAGCCGCTCCAATATAGGGGCCACCCCATGTGGGATTTCAACGGGGAGAATGACGCCACCCGTCATGGCCGCAAGGGGCCGGGATCGACCGCCGATCTAGTGAAGATCCTGTCCGGCTTGTACAAGGGGGAGAAGGAGGACTTCCTCCGCATGAGTCCATTGAATGGATTCTCCATGAATAACCCTCGGAGCTGGGTAAGCGGACGTTTATATATCCAATCCGTGCTTTCAAAGATAAGTGTCTTACTTTATGATTTCGACGCAGGAACTGCGCCGGGATGTGGAGGGCATAGAAAGCCCGACTCCACAACCCGAGGATCCGCGAAGATCCCTTGATCCGGCCTCTAGAGAGGATACGGACATAATGGTGGAACTGATTGACGGGGTGTTCCACCAGCTCAGCATAGACAATGCTCTAGTCGGCATTACGGCTGACTACCCCGGTTTATCTCCGGCTTGCCAGGTGAGTACGACCGAAGTCCTGACACCGTTACTTTTTAATGCTTATTTCTGACCACCGTGTACCAACGGTGCTTCGCAAGAGGTGCCTTTACGGCGGGAAGCCGAGCCCACGGCGACTGACCAACCAGGGTCAGTGCGGCCCAGCAGGCGGAAGAGGAGTGCGGCGCGAATTGAAACGTCGCCGCAAAGGTATGGTGCACCATTGTCTTTTAAGGGAAAGACTCCTCTTAATACTCATGATTCTTCTAGGAGAAAGAGCGCTCGCCGGACTGAGCCCGGAGAGGTTGCCAACCAAGCCTCCACTAGCTAGGCTCCAACGCCTGGTCCGGAGGGGGAGGCGAGCGCAAGGCGCGAGCCGGATGCTCCTCCAACGGAGGATGCCGACAGGTTGTCCGCCACCAGGTCTGAGGTGGAGAGCGCCATGAATCACATGTGCCGTCGGACAGTTCTTCGTGACGCGTGTTTCTCCCCAGAGGCATTGAATGCCTTTAATGCGGGAGACGCGCACCTCCGTGCTGCTCAAGATGGTTTAGCCAGAGCCACGGAGCAGTATGGAAAAGGCATACGGGTGGGGAATTTTAATAGTTATATATGCCAGTAGCCCCCGAGACTTAAAATAGTTAAACTAACTGATTTAAGGATCATTTGTTATGGAGGATCTTACGGAGAAGAATACCCACCTGTCCCAGGAGATTCAAGAATGCAAGGCCCAACTTGAGGCCGCACTAGCCGCTTCCGGGGGAGCCACAGAGACCCCCTCTGGTAATTCATATTTCGAAAAGAGAAGTAGTTTATGAAGTGCGGCATGTGTGTATAGTCTGACAATAATATTATAGAGGGTGCCGGACTAGATCCGGACAAGCAACATCTGCTGCGCCAGCTGAAGGCCGGCGAGAAGGTGCTTATGAGGGTGCAGTAGGAGAGGAACAAACTCCAAGATGCCAACACCCAGCTGGGCAAAGAACTAAAAGATGTTCGGGTCCAGCTGTCTAACTCCGTGAAGGAGAATCGGCGGCTTCGTCACGGCATTTACAGTAAGTGCTTGAGCAAACTCTTTTGAAAAGAAGAGTTCGGCGAGGAAGTCGATTGACAGAAATGTGTCTGTAGGTGTGCTCACGGGTCGTCCGGCGGAGGAGATGCCTGGTTCCACGGGAGACCCTCTTCCCGAGCTGCTGCAACTACACGAACGTGTTCGGCAGGTGATGAGCGGCATCGTTCAGGCCTTATGGCCTTCCGTCTCCCTACCCGAGTGTCTTGGAGGGCTTGCTGAGAAGCTTCAGGGAGTACGGTAGCATTTCCGTCTGTGGAAGATATCGGCCTGCCGTCAAGGCGCCAGGGAGGCCTGGGCCATGGTGAAGACGCGGTACATGAAGGCTGATCTAAACCACATGGCCGAGGTCGGACCCGTGGGGCCCGATGGGAAGGAGATCCCTGTGAGTCTGATGTACGACCAAGTAGAGTTGGCCGCGAAATATTCCCAATGGGACTGTAAATTAGACAGCCTGTTAGATGGGATTGAAGAGGAGTACAATCAGTTAGTTTGACGATGTAATTTAAAATGACATGTAAAATGCCTTCTAGCCAGATTGTAGATCGTTTGTCTTTGCGGACCTTTTCGCTTCAACCTCAGGACCCAACAGTCCGGAGTGTGTCCGAATACCCTTACGGTTATATAAAAACCGGGGCATGCATGGAGACAAGGCGTAGGGGTCATAAGTGCTTTACCAGACAAGTGCCCAACTAGCTATGTTATATTACATGGTTAGTAAGAAACCACTTCCAGGGAGAATAGTTCCGTTAGGGGTTCCTTTCCCTGGGAGGCATGCCCTAAAGTGCATGTCTAGACTGTGAAAAGAGTAGAAAAAGCATCTGGGGGCAGATAAATAAATAAGTAATAAATCATCTTTCAGGTCACCAACCGAATATTTCCTTAAAAACGCTAGCCTTCGGCTTCACCCAGTCTGAGGTACACATCCGGCTGACCCGGCAGTAACAATCGTAGAGGTGCTCCCTTTACCTCCTAGCCGAACAATCGGGAACGTAGGGGTAAGCATAGGAGCCAGGCAACACAGCTTGGCCAAAACTTTAGTCATATCGATGCATATAATGGTGAGTAAAAGGTACATGCGGAAGGATGACACATGTGTTGGGCCTGAAGCCCATATAAATAAGCTTCTATTAAAGAAGCCCCCAGGTATAACGAGTGTGAGTAGAACATCAAGTGAGTGTGAACAAAGCGCAGATCAGCCCTCAAGAGGCTTGTACTGAAAGAGGGAGGAAAAAGGAGGGAAAACAAAGACAGCGAAAAAATATGAAAGGTGGACGGAGGAAGGAGACGAACTCTGAGTCCGGCCCTTGGCGTAGAATCTTCGGAGACGGGCTGCGTTCCATGGGTTTGGCTCGAGTCGATTGTTAGATGCGTTGCGTAGACAGTATGCACCGCCGGTAAGGACTTGGTCGATGATGAAGGGACCTTCCCATTTGGGCTTAAGTTTGTCCTTTTTCTTGTCCGGCAGGCGTAGAACTAGCTCGCCAACATTGTAAGTTTTGGCCCGTACTTCTCTGCTTTGATATCTTCGAGCCTGCTGCTGATAGAATGCGGAACGGGATTTTGCCACGTCGTGCTCCTCCTCTAAGCCGTCCAAACTGTCCTGCCGATCCAACTCGGCTTCTCTTTCTTCGTACATGCGCACACGAGGTGAGTCATGAATTATATCGCAGGGCAAAACTGCCTCAACGCTGTATACCATAAAAAATGGTGTGAATCCGGTAGTGCGGTTTGGCGTGGTCCGCAGCCCCCAGAGTATGGAGTCAAGCTCCTCTACCCAGTGCGTGTTAGATTCCGTGAGGGACCGCGCTAATCTGGGTTTAATGCCGCTCATGATTAGACCATTTGTTCGTTCCACTTGACCGTTAGTTTGAGGGTGATAGACTGAAGCGTAGTCGAGCTTGATGCCCATATTTTTGCACCAGAGTTTAACCTCGTCGGCCGTGAAATTCGTGCCGTTATCAGTGATGATGCTGTGGGGGACGCCAAAATGGTGTACTACCCCAGATATGAAGTCTATCACAGGTCCGGATTCTGTCGTTTTCACCGGCTTGGCCTCTATCCATTTGGTGAATTTGTCCACCATGACCAATAAGTATTTTTGCTTGTGGGTTCCCCCTTTAAGGGGTCCAACCATGTCAAGCTCCCATACCGCGAACGGCCAAGTGATGGGTATAGTTTTGAGGGCGGTGGGTGGCATGTGGCTTTGATTAGCAAAGAGCTCGAAACCGACGCATCGTTGCA
Source organism: Triticum aestivum (assembly GCF_018294505.1). Lineage (NCBI taxonomy): Eukaryota > Viridiplantae > Streptophyta > Magnoliopsida > Poales > Poaceae > Triticum > Triticum aestivum. Next base: position 1,453,847 of record NW_025225098.1, on the reverse strand, counting down.
CTAAGTCCTGAGCATCTGCCCGGGCTGTCGGCCAATAAAATCCTGTACGGAAGGCCTTGCCTACAAGGGCCCGGGCTGCGGCGTGGTGCCCGCCGAGTCCGGCGTGAATTTCAGCCAGGAGATTTCGCCCTTCCTCTTCGGAGAGACACCTTTGAAGGACTCCGGTTGTGCTTTTCTTATAAAGTTCTCCCTCATGGACCTTGTAGGCTTTAGATCGCCGAACTATGCAGCGGGCCTCATTTTGGTCTTCGGGAAGTTCCTACCTGATTAAGTAGGCTAGGAATGGTTCTGTCCACGGGGCAATTACTGCCATTATTTCATGGGCTGAAGGTGTTATTTCATTGGCTGAGCCACCGATTGTGTCAGAATGTTCTGTGTTGGGTGGTGCAGTTGGTTCCGGGTTGTTATTTCTGGATTCCTCTTCCCATAATAGGGATGGCTTAAAGAGCCGCTCTAGGAAGATGTTTGGAGGGACGGCATCGCGTTTTGCGCTGATGCGTGCCAACACGTCTGCTGCCTGGTTATTATCCCGGGCTACATGGTGGAATTCGAGTCCTTCAAACCGAGCTGACATTTTTAGGACGGCGTTATGGTAGGCTGCCATTTTCAGATCCTTGGCGTCAAAGTCTCCATTTACTTGGGATATTGCGAGGTTTGAATCCCCGCGCACCTCTAGGCGTTGAATGCCCATGGAGATTGCCATCCGGAGACCATGTAGAAGGGCCTCGTATTCGGCTGCGTTGTTGGAGTCCGTGTACATTATTTGAAGTACGTATTGGACTGTGTCTCTAGTTGGGGACGTCAAGACGACGCCAGCCCCTAAGCCAGCCAACATTTTGGAGCCGTCTAAATGCATGATCCAATTGGAGTATGCGCCGTACTCTTTAGGGAGTTCGGCTTCGGTCCTTTCGGCGATGAAGTCAGCCAAAACTTGCGACTTTATAGCTCGCCGTAGTTTGTAGGTTATGTCAAATGGTAAGAGCTCAATGGCCCATTTTGCAATCCTGCCCGTCGCGTCGCGATTGTTTATAATATCATTGAGAGGTACTTCGGAGGCCACCATTATGGAACACTCTTGAAAGTAGTGTCGCAGCTTCCGGGCTGCCATGAACACCGAATACGCTATCTTTTGATAAAGTGGGTACTGGGACTTGCATGGAGTTAAGACAGTGGATACTTAGTACACTAGTTTTTGAAGAGGGAATTTGTGCCCTTCTGTTTCTCGTTCGACGATGAGTACGGCGCTGACGACTTGATGTGTTGTCGCGATATATAATAACATAGGTTCGCCCAGGTTGGGCGCGGCCAGGACCGGATTTGTTGCCAATATGGCCTTAATTTCTTCGAGTCCGGCCGTGGCAGCACCCGTCCATTGAAAGTGTTTGGTGCGCCGGAGGAGGCGATAGAGGGGCAGCACCTTTTCTCCCAAACGGGAGATGAAGCGGCTTAGAGCCACCATGCATCCAGTTAGTTTTTGTATTTGTTTGAGGTCTTTTGGAATATCCAATTGTGACAGAGCTCGGATCTTGGCTGGGTTTGCTTCAATTCCTCTACCGGATACAATGAAGCCCAAGAGCTTTCCGGCTCGTACGCCGAAAACACATTTTTCTGGGTTGAGCTTAATGTCGTATGCTCGGAGGTTGTCGAATGTAAGCCTCAAATCGTCTACTAGAGTTTCGACGTGTTTGGTCTTAACGACCACATCGTCTACGTATGCCTCCACTGTTTTGCCTATCTGGGTAGCCAGACATGTCTGAATCATGCGCTGATATGTTGCGCCGCCGTTTTTGAGTCTGAAGGGCATTGTGTTGAAGCAGAATGGCCCGTATGGAGTAATGAATGCCGTTGCGGCCTGGTCTTTTTCCGCCATCTTGATTTGATGGTATCCGGAGTATGCGTCGAGGAAGAACAATGAATCGTGCCCTGCGGTAGCATTGATGATTTGGTCAATGCGGGGGAGGGGGAAAGGATCCTTTGGACAATCCTTGTTAAGGTCTTTGAAATCGACACAGAGGCGCCAGGATTTGTCCTTTTTTGGTACCATTACCAGGTTTGCTAGCCAGTCCGGATATTTTATGTCTCTGATGAATACGGCTTCTAGGAGTTTGGCTAGCTCCTCTCCCATTACCTGTCTTTTGGGATCGGAAAATCGCCGAAGAGCCTGTTTGACTGGCTTGAATCCTTTTAGGATATTTAGGCTGTGTTCTACCAGCCTGCGTGGGATTCCTGGCATATCTGAAGGGTGCCAGGCAAAAATGTCCCAATTTTCCCGAAGGAATTCTCGTAGTGCGGCTTCTACATCAAGGTTTAATTGGGCCCCAATGGAGGCCGTCTTTGTGGGGTCCATTGGATGGACCTGGAATTTGACTATTTCGTCTGCTGATTTAAAAGAGGTGGATTTAGACCTCTTATCGAGTATCACATCGTCCCTATCCACCGTGGAGCGCAGCGCAGTGAGTTCCTCCGCTGCTAGGGCTTCAGACAATGCCTCTAGGGCTAGTGCGGCTGTCTTATTTTTAGCACGGAGTGCTATATCTGGATCACTGACAAGAGTGATAATTCCATTGGGCCCGGGCATTTTAAGCTTCATCTACCCGTAATGGGGTATAGCTTGGAAGATTGTGAATGCCTCTCGCCCTAACAAGGCGTGATATCTGCTGCTGAACGGGGCCACTTGGAACGTGACCTCCTCGGACCTGTAATTGTCCGTGAGCCGAACACTACATCTAGTGTGATTTTTCCTGTGCAGCGTACTTCCCGACTAGGGATTATTCCTCTAAAGGTTGTGCTGCTTCGCTCAATGCGGCTCCAGTCATTTTCCATTTTTTGGAGGGTTTCCTCGTAGATGAGGTTTAATCCGCTGCCGCCATCCATGAGTACCTTGGTAAGACGAAAGTCGTCCACTATCGGACTGAGGACCAATGCGGCTGGTGCTCGGGCTGTTCGGAATTTAGGTTCGTCGCTGGCATTGAAGGTGATAGCCGTGTCGCTCCATGGATTTGTTGTTGCTACTTGGTAGACTTCGGCGAGGCTGCGGATTGTTCGTTTCCGCATATCATTTGAGGCGGAAGTCTCAAAGACTGTTAATACCGTACTGGTACTGTTGGGCTGGTTACCCGGGGCTAGAAAACCTTCGCCACTTTTGGCCACCTGCCGTAGTATCCAACATGCTCGAAGGCTATGTGTTGGAGTGGCGCCCTCTGTACTATGGATTTTACAGGGTCCGTTGAGCCATCCCTCCAGTACGGTTCTGTGCCCTTTAGGGGTTTTTTGCTTTTTGGTTTTTAACCCAGGTGCTTGAGTATGACGCACCCTTTTATTTTGAACTAGGGTTGTGTTCAGGGCCGGATTGTCCCAAAACCTGGTTTCGGTTTTCCAGGCACTCTCCATCGCACAGTATTTTTGTACTATGGTCGCCAGGTCGGTGAAGCGTGTAACTTCGCGACGACTTATGGCGTTCATGATTCCCTTGTCCGTGCAATTGTTGCAGAAAATTGAGATTGCGCTTTCCTCACGGCAGTCCTTTATCCTGTCCATAACCAGGAGGAATCTGGCCCAGTAATGATGTACTGTTTCATCGATCTCTTGCCGTATTTGAGATAGATTGCTTATGTTTGGGTGGGCGGGCGGAATTAAATTCGGAAACCCGCCCAATCTGAGGCTCAAAGGACGAGAAGTTTTTGGATTTGGAAGCTTGGATTGCTGGATGTTATCCAACAAATCTGGTCTGATGCCTGACTTTAGGTTCAGTACTTGATTGACGTCCGTCCCTCCGCGGGAATCCGGCATGGAGGGATCGGGAATCCGGACATAACTGGTCTTTAACATAGAAGAAGAGTCGCCGCGTTGTTCCACTACCACAACAACATGGTGGGTAGCCTGGGGAGAGTTAATTTCTCTCAGATCGGTTTTAAGCGCAATCTGATCGTAGTCTGTAGCGACTCCCAGGGCGATGATGCGATCCAAGAGCTCATTTACGGAGGAGAGCTCCATCGGATCTAGCTGCTCGGCGAATTTCGAGTTGACGTGAAGATCGCTTTTGATGACCTGAGAGGTCATTGTCGGAGCGGCGACCGAACAGGCGGTCATAAGAAAACCGCCTAGCCGGATAGTTTGGCCGGTGGCCAAAGCTCCCTTGACGATAGCGCTGTCTTTAAATACGGGAAAAGGCATCCCTCCTGATTGCGACGGCACAGAGGAACTCTCGATGAAAGCACCAATGTCGGTGTCAAAACCGGTGGATCTCGGGTAGGGGATCCCGAACTGTGCGTCTAGGCGGATGGTAACAGGAGATAAGGGACACGATGTTTTACCCAGGTTCGGGCCCTCTTGATGGAGGTAAAACCCTACGTCCTGCTTGATTGATATTGATGATGTGGGTATTACAAGAGTGGATCTATCACAAGATCAAGGAGGCTAAACCCTAGAAGCTAGCCTATGGTATGATTGTTGTTCGTCCTATGGACTAAAGCCATCCGGTTTATATAGACACCGGAGAGGGCTAGGGTTACACAGAGTCGGTTACAATGGTAGGAGATCTACATATCCGTATTGCCAAGCTTGCCTTCCACGCCAAGGAAAGTCCCATCCGGACACGGGACGAAGTCTTCAATCTTGTATCTTCATAGTCTTGGAGTCCGGCCGATGATGATAGTTCAGCTATCCGGACACCCCCTAGTCCAGGACTCCCTCAATGATCATCACACTTTTATTTACTTACAACTCAAGAATTACAGCTCGATACTAGAAAAAATATATGTCTCTATATGAATGCCTCCGGTGGTGTACTGGGATGTGCAATGACTCAAGAGTGACATGTATAAAACATATGAATGGTGGCTTTGGCACAAATACGATGTCAACTACATGATCATGCAAAGCAATATGACAATAATGAAGCGTGTCATAATAAACAGAACGGTGGAAGTTGAATAGCAATATATCTCGGAATCGTTCTGGAAATGCCATAATAGGTAGGTATGGTGGCTGTTTTGAGGAAGGTATATGGTGGGTGTAAGGCACCGGTGAAAGTTGCACGGTACTGGGGAGGCTAGCAATGGTGGAAGGGTGAGAGTGCGTATAATCCATGGACTCAACATTAGTCACGAATAACTAATATACTTATTGAACAAGTCTATTAGCTATCTAAACAAAGTACTACACACATGCTCCTAGGGGGATAGGTTGGTAGGAAAATACCATCGCTCGTCGCCGACCGCCACTCATAAGGAAGACAATAAATAAATAAATCATGCTCCAACTTCATCACATAATAGTTCACCATACATGTATGCTACATGAATCACAAACTTTAACACAAGTATTTCTACCAATCCACAATTGCTCACTAGCATGACTCTAATATCACCATCTTTATATCTCAAAACAATCATAAGGAATTAAACTTCACATAGTATTCAATGCACTTAATATGAAAGTTTTTATTATATCCCCCTTGGTTGCCCATCATATTAGAACTAAATTCATAACCAAAGCCAATTACCATGCTGTTTAGAGACTCTCAAAATAATATAAGTTAAGCAAGAGAGTTGAACAATTTCTATAAAATAAAGCCACCGCCGTGCTCTAAAAAGATATAAGTGAAGTACTAGAGCATATTGCCTAGCTCAAAAGATATAAGTGAAGCACATAGAGTATTGTAATAAATTCACAATTTAAGCGTGTCCCTCTCAAAAGGTGTGTAAAGCAGGGATGATTGTGGCAAACTGAAAAGCAAAGACTCATATCATACAAGATGCTCCAACCAAAATACATATCATGTGGTGAATAAGAATATAGCCTCAAGTAAATTTACCGATGGATTGAAGACGAAAGAGGGGATGCCTTCTGGGGCATCCCAAGATTAGGCTCTTGGTTGTACTTGAATATTACCTTGGGGTGCCTTGGGCATCCCCAAGCTTAGGCTCTTTCCACTCCTTATTCCATAGTCCATCAAATCCTTACCCAATACTTGAAAACTTCACAACACAAAACTCAACAGAAAACTCATGAGATCTGTTAGTATAAGAGAATAAAATCACCACTTTTGGTACTGTTGTGAACTCATTATTTATCTATATTGGTGTAATATCTATTGTATTCCAACTTATCCATGGTTCATACCCCCGATACAACCCATAGATTCATGAAAATAAGCAAACAACACAAAAAACAGAACAATCTGTAGCAATCTAGAAATTATGACTACTTCTGTAACTCCAACAGTTCTGAAAAATTAGGACAACCTATAAATTTGTATATCAATGTGGTGTAAAAAATTCAGATCAAAAGCATGCTTCGTTGATTTTCTAAGATTGTTTTACTAGGTGCAAAAGTTTCTGTTTTTCAGCAAGATCAAATCAACTATCACCGTAAGCCATCCGAAAGGTCTTACTTGGCACAAACACTAATTAAAACACCCAAACACAATTTCTACAGAGGTAATGATGTTTATTTTATTCAAGAACAGTAGCAAAACAAAAACACAAAAATAAAATGGGGTGCCTCCCAACAAGCGCTATTGTTTAACGCCCCTAGCTAGGCATATTGCAATAGATCTAGGTATTGTCATCTTTGGTATGCAATCCTTAAGTAGCTTTCATAATAGGTTCATATGGCAACTTAATTTTATTTCTTGGAAAGTGTTCCATGCCCTTCCTTGACGGAAATTGAAATCTAATGTTTCCTTCTTTCATATCAATAATTGCACCAATCGTTCTAAGGGAAGCTCTACCAAGAATAATAGGACATGTAGGATTGCAATCTATATCAAGAACAATGAAATCTACGGGCACATAATTCCTATTTGCAACAATAATAACATCATTAATCCTTCCCATTGGTTTCTTTATAGTGGAATCCGCAAGATGAAAATCTAAATAATAATCATCAAATTCATGGAAACCTAGTGCATCACATAAAGTTTTCAGAATCGTGGAAATGCTAGCACCCAAATCAACAAAGCATAACACTCATAATCTTTAATTTTAATCTTAATGGTAGGTTCCCATTCATCATAAACCTTTCTAGGGATAGAAACTGCCAACTGAAGTTTTTCTTCAAAAGATTTCATCATAGCATCAACAATATGTTTGGTAAAAGCTCTATTTTGATTATAAGCATGAGGAGAATTCAACATGGATTGCAACAAGGAAATAAAATCTATCAAAGAACAATTATCATAATTAAAGTCCTTCAAATCCAAAAGAGTGGGTTCATCGCTACTTAAAGTTTTGACCTCTCCAATCCCACTTCTATAAATTTGTGCATCAAGATCTATAAACTCCGAATCATTGGGACACCTTCTAGCTAAAGTTGACTCATCTCTAGTCCCATATTTATCAAGATTTATATTAGAAAACAAAGATTCAATAGGAGTCACATCAATCACTTTAAGATGTTCACAATTATTTTCACGAGAAATCAAAGAACACGCTTTTACAAACCATTCTCGCTTAGCATGCATCCTAGAGGTTCTTTATTTACATTCATCAATAGAAATCAACATAGCTTTTAGAGACTCGTTAATATCATGCTTGGGTATAATAGATCTAATTTTCAAATAATCAATCTCAAGAGAAATCCTATCCACGCTCCTAGCCAAATCATCAATCTTAAGAAATGTTTCTTCAAACATAGCATTGAAATTCTTTTGGGAACTAATAAATTATTTAATATTTTTCTCAAGATCAGAGGGCATATTATTATAATTTCCATAATAACTTTTGTAGAAATTACCATAATTTTTGGAGGAATTACTAGGAAACAGCCTAGGGTTGAAATTACCTCTATATGCGTTATTACCAAAATTGTTCCTACCAACAAATTTCACATCCATAGATTCATTATTATTCTCAATCAAAGAAGAAAAGGGCATATCATTAGGATGAGTAGGAGCACTCTTACTAGCAAACAATTTCATTAATTCATCCATCTTTCCACTCAAAACATTAATTTCTTTAATCGCATGCACTTTTACTAGTAGAGGATCTTTCGGTGTGCCATTGAGAGTAATTAGCAATAATATTATCTAGGAGTTTAGTAGCTTCTCATAATGTGATGTCCATAAAAGTACCTCTCGGGGCCGAATCCAAAAGATTTCTAGATGCAAAATTCAATCCGACATTGAAATTTTGTATGATCATCCATAAACTCAAACCATGGGAAATTTCTTATCATCAATTTCATCCTCTCCCAAGATTGTGCAACATGTTCATGATCAAGTTGCTTAAAATTCATTATATTGCTCCTAAGGTAGATGATCTTAGCAGGAGGAAAATACTTGGAAATAAAAGCATCTTTACACTTATTCCTAGAATCAATACTATTTTCAGGCAAGGATGAAAACCAAGTTTTAGCACGATCTCGTAGTGAGAATGGAATTAGCTTCAATTTAACAATATCATTATCCACATCCTTTTTCTTTTGCATATCACACAATTCAATGAAATTATTTAGATGGGATGCAGAATCTTCACTAGGAAGGCCGAAAAATTGTTCTTTCATAACAAGATTCAACAAAGCGGCATTAATTTCATAAGATTCCGCACAAGTGGCGGGAGCAATTGGAGCACTAATAAAATCCTTTTATTAGTGTTGGAAAAGTCACACAACTTGGTATTCTCTTGATTCATCGTGACAAAGCGAGCAATCTAGCACACAAGCAACCAAAAAGCAAACAAAAAGATGAACGAAAGAAGGCGAATAAAAAGGCAAATCTTTTTATATTTTTCTGAAAGTAAAAATCAATTCACAATGTTAAGTATGGTTCAGAAACTTCATTGGGAACTAACAAACTATAATCTCAGTCATTGAAGCAATTACAATTTATAATAACATCAGAAAGAGTCAAGAATAGAGCTTTTCAGCAAGTCCACATACTCAACAATCATGTAGTCTTCTACAATTGCTAACACTCACGCAATACTTGTGGTTATGGAGTTTCAACCGGACACTGAGAAAGATAGGGGCTTATTGTGTTTCCTCCCAATGTATTCACCTTTAGGTGATGTCAACAATAATAGTTCATGCTAACTTACATCCAATTGGATATATATATCATGATCTTTCAAACACGAGGAGCTTGCCAAAGGACAAAATAAAAAGGGAAAGGTGAAGATCACCTTGACTCAAGCATAAAGTAAAAACATAAAGTAAAAGATAGGCCCTTCGCAGAGGGAAGCAGAGGTTATCATGTGCGTTTAGGGTTGGATGCATGAAATCTTAATGCAAAAGAATGTCACTTCATATTGCCACTTGTATGTGGACCTTTATTATGCAGTACGTCGCTTTTATTGCTTCCACAACAAGATCTTATAAAGCTTATTTTCTCTGCACTAATAAGTCATACCTATTTAGAGAGCAATTTTTATTGCATGCAACATGACAACTTACTTGAAGGACCTTACTCAATCCATAGGTAGGTATGGTGGACTCTCATGGCAAAACTGGGTTTAAGGATATTTGGAAGCACAAGTAGTATCTCTACTTGGTGCAAGGAATTTGGCTAGCATGAGGGGGAAAGGCAAGCTCAACATGTTTGGAAGGTCAATGACAATATACTTTAACTGAGATGTGAGAAAACATAAACCATTACGTTGTCTTCCTTGTCCAACATCAACTCTTTTAGCATGTCATACTTAATGAGTGCTTCACAATCATAAAGATGTCCAAGATAATATATTTGTATGTGAGACCTCTCTTTCCTTATTACTTCCTATTAATTGCAACGATGACCAAAACTACGTTTGTCAACTCTCAACAACTTTTATGCCTCATACTTTCTATGTGTGAAGTTATTACTATCCATAAGATCAATATGAACTCTTTTATTCTTTCTACCTTCTCAAGATCATAGCAAGATAGCAAATCCCTTGACTCAACACTAATCTTAATTACAGATAGCTCATGGACTCGATTACATAAAGAGATCATAACATTCAATTTATTATCAACTCTTTGCCCTAGAACAACACCTACAACATAATCACTAGCATCACACATAATTTCAAAGGGTAAATTCCAATCAGGTGGCTGTACAATAGGTGAAGTGATCAAAGCTTTCTTAAGTATTTCAAATGCTTCTACACAATCATCATCAAAGACAAAAGTAATATCTTTTTGCAATAAATTAGTCAGGGGCCTAGAGATTTTATAAAAGTCCTTAATGAACCTCCTATAAAAACCGACATGACCAAGGAAACTTCTTATACCTTTTATGTCCTTGGGACATGGCATCTTTTCAGTAATATCAACTTTAGCTTTATCAACTTAAATACCTCTATCGGAAATCTTATTCCCCAAGACAATGCCTTCATTAACCATAAAGTGACACTTTTCCCAATTCAAGACGAGACTAGTGTCTTCGCATCTCTGCAAAACTCGATCAAGGTTGCTCAATCACTCATCAAAAGAGGATCCATAGACGGAGAAATCATCCATGACTACCTCACAAATCTTTTCACAAAAGTTAGAGAATATAGCCATCATACATCTTTGGAAGGTAGCAGGTGCATTACATAAAACAAAAGGCATACGTCTATAGGAAAAAGTACCGAAAGGGCAAGTAAAAGTAGTTTTAGATTGATCCTTCGCTGATACAGGTATTTGAGAGAAACCAGAATAACCATCTAGAAAGCAGAAATGTATGTGTTTGGATAGTCTTTCTAGCATTTGATCGATAAAAGGTAAAGGGTAATGATCTTTCTTAGTAGCTTTATTTAATTTACGGAAATCAATTACCATCCTATAACCTGTAATAATTTTTTGCGGGGTCAATTAATCTTTATCATTAGGAACAACGGTAATACCTCCCTTGTTAGGAACAAAGTGGAGGGCTTACTCAATCACTATCAGCAACATGATAAATTATACCTGCCTCAAGGAGCTTTAGTATCTCCTTTCTTACCACTTCTTTCATCTTAGGATTCAGTCATCATTGAGGATCTCTAACTGGTTTGGCATCGTCCTCCAAATTAATTTTGTGTTGGCATAACATGGGACTGATGCCCTTGAGATCATCCAGAGTATATCCAATAGCAGCATGGTGCTTCTTCAGAGTTTTCAATAATCTTTATTCTTCTTGCTCTGAAAGGTTAGCACTAATAATAACAGGATATATTTTCTTTTCATCAAGATAAGCATACTTAAGATTATCAGGTAATGGTTTGAGTTCAAACACGGGATCACCCTTGGGTGGAGGGGGATCCCCTAGAATTTCAACTGGTAGGTTCTGGTTCAGCATAGGTTCCTGTTGAAGGAACACTTCATCTATTTCCCTTCTTTCCTTCATAAACATATCATTTTCATGGTCTAGCAAATATTGTTCTAACGGATCAGTAGGAGGCACGGCAATAGAAGCAAGACCAATAATCTCATCCTTACTAGGTGATTCTCTATCGCGAGGTTGTCTACGAAACTTAGCAAAATTAAACTCACGAGACATACCCTCGAAGCCAATTGTAGCAGTATCCTTTCCACAATCAATCTTAGCATTAACTGTATTCAAGAAGGGTCTACCAAAAATAATGGGACAAAAGTCATCTTGCGGGGAACTAAGATCAAGAAAATCAGCAAGATATTTAACCTTCCCACACAAGACTTCAACATCTCTAACAATCCCAACTTGTTTAATGGTGTCCCTATTAGCAAGCTTAATGGTAACATCAATATCTTCCAATTCAGTGGGTGCAATATCATGCATAATTTCTTTATATAAGTCATAGGGTATTGCACTAGCACTAGCACCCATATCACATAAGCCATGATAACAATGATCTCCTATTTTAACAGAAATAACAGGCATGCCTACAACAAGTCTATGTATCTTAGCATTTGGTCTAGCAATATTAGCAGCCTGTTCACATAAGTAAATAACGTGCCCATCCAAATCATCATCCAAGAGATCTTTAACCATAGCAATACTAGGTCCAACTTTGATTTGCTTAGGAGGTGTATAAGTCCTAGTATTACTCTTATGAACAACAGTCAAAGTTTTAGCATGATCCTTTATCCTAACAGGAAAAGGAGGTTTCTCAACATAAGTAGTAGGAACGATAGGATCACTATAGGTGACAGTCTTTTCTTCAACTGTAATAGGTGCAACTACTTTTACTTCAACGGGAGGATTATATTTAAACCACTTCTCCTTAGGGAGATCAACTGAGTAGCAAAAGATTCACAGAAAGAAGCTACTATCTCAGAGTCAAGTCCATATTTAGCGCTAAATCCATGAAAAGCATCGGTATTCATAAAAGATTTAACACAATCAAACTTAGGTGTCATACCTGATTCCTTACCATCGTCGGAACCCCAATCTTCAGAGTTGCGTTTAATCCTTTCCAATAAGTACCATTTGAATTCAATAGTCTTCAGCATATAAGAACCAGCACAGGAAGTATCGAGCATGTTGCGATCATTGAGAGAAAGCCGAGCATAAATTTTTTGAATAATCATTTCTCCGGAGAGCTCATGATTGGGGCACGAATATAACATTGACTTAAGCCTGCCCCAAGCTTGAGCGATGCTTTCTCCTTCGCGAGGCTAGAAATTATATATGTAATTACGATCACGATGAACAAGATGAATAGGATAGAACTTCTGGTGAAATTCCAACTTCAATCGTTTGTAATTACAAGATCCTTTTGACAACATCACATAGCCTATACCATGTCAATGCATCTCCCTTCAAAGATAAAGGGAAGAATTTCCTTTTGACAACATCATCGGGAATACCTGCAAGCTTAAATAATCCACAAACTTCATCCACAAAGATAAGGTGTAAATCGGGATGCAATGTTCCATCTCCTGCAAATGGATTAGCTAGCAGTTTCTCTATCATACCCGAAGGAATCTCAAAGTAAATATTTTCAATAGGTTCAGTAGGTTGAGGAGCAATTCTTTGCTCCTCTAGTCGGGGTGAAGATACCCCGAACAAGCCCCTCAAAGGATTAGTTTCCATAGTAATAAGTGATAGAAAATTTCAGCACACTATATAAATGTTTCCTTACCAAGTTCCACTCACCAGAAGCGCTACGCTCCCCAGCAATGGCGCCAGAAAAGAGTCTTGATGACCCACAAGTGTAGGGGATCTATCATAGTCCTTTCTATAAGTCAGAGTGTCGAACCCAACGAGGAGCAGAAGGAAATGATAAGCGGTTTTCAGTAAGGTTTTCTCTGCAAGCACTGAAAATGTAGGTAACAGATAGTTTTGTGATAAGATAAATTGTACTGGGTAACAAGCAATGAAAGTAAATAAAGTGCAGCAAGGTGGCCCAATCCTTTTTGTAGCAAAGGACAAGCCTGGACAATCTCTTATAATGAGAAAAGAGCTCCCGAGGACACATGGGAATTATTGCCAAGCTAGTTTTCATCACGCTCATATGATTCGAGTTCGATACTTTGACAATTTGATATGTGGGTGGACCGGTGCTTGGGTACTGCCCTTAATTGGACAAGCATCCCACTTATGATTAACCCCTATTGCAAGAATCCGCAACTACAAAAGAAGTATTAAGGTAAACCTAACCACAACATTAAACATATGGATCCAAATCAGCCCCTTACGAAGGAACGCATAAACTAGGGTTTAAGCTTTTGTCACTCTAGCAGCCCATCATCTACTTATTACTTCCCTATGCCTTCCTCTAGGCTCAAATAATGGTGAAGTGTCATGTAGTCGATGTTCACATAACACCACTAGAGGAAAGACAACATACATCTCATCAAAATATCGAACGAATACCAAATTCACATGACTACTAATAGCAAGACTTCACCCATGTCCTCAGGAACAAACGTAACTACTCACAAAGCATATTCATGTTCATAATCAGAGGAGTAATAATATGCATTAAGGATCTAAACATATGATTTTCCACCAAGTAAACCAATTAGCATCAACTACAAGGAGTAATCAACACTACTAGCAACCCACAGGTACCAATTTGTGGTTTTGATACAAGATTGGATACAAGAGATGAACTAGGGTTTTGAGAGGAGATGGTGCTGGTGAAGATGTTGATGGAGATTGACCCCCTCCCGATGAGACGATCGTTGGTGATGATGATGGTGATGATTTCCCCCTCACGGGGGGAAGTTTCCCCGGCAGAACAGCTCTGCCGGAGCTCTAGATTGATTCCGCCAAGCTTCCGCCTCGTGACGGCGGAGTTTCGTCCCGTAAGCTTGCCCATGATTTTTTCCTTGGTAAAAGCCTTCATATAGTAGAAGATGGACACCGGAGGGCCACCAGGGGGCCCAGGAGACAGGGGGCGCGCCTAGTAGGGGTGGGCGCGCCCCCACCCTTCTGGCCAGGGTGTGGGCCCCCTCCGGTAGTTTCTTCGCTCAATAGTTCTTATTAATTCCAAAAATAAGTTCCATAGAGTTTCGGGATTTTTGGAGCAGTGCAGAATAGGTTTCCAATGTTTGCTCCTTTTCCAGCCAGAAGTCTAGCTGCGGGCATTCCCCCTCTTCATGGTAAACCTTGTAAAATAAGAGAGAATAGACACAAGTATTGATATATAATGTGTAATAACAGCCCATAATGCAATAAATATTGATATAAAATCATGATGCAAAATGGACGTATCAAGCTGTGACGACCTGGGGCGCCGGCGCCGCGTAGTGGGCGAGGAAGAGGTCACGCAGCTCCTCCCAGGAGGCCATGGAAGAAGCCGGCAGGTTGACCAACCACGCACGCGGGACGCCAGTAAGGGCCATTGGAAGCCAGTTGGCCATGACCTTGTCGTCGCCCCCGGCCTTGAGGACGGCCTCCTCATACACCAGCAGGAAAACCTCCGGGTCTGTCGCACCGTCATAGCGCGGCGACATCTCTGGCTTGAACTTGTGCGGTCACTACACTTGCCGTAAGGCAGGGGCCAAGGCTCGGAGCCCCCTGGCCCCAGCGCTGGCATCGGTTGCCGGAGCCGGAAGCGCGATGTCCGCCATGAGGGCAAAGCGCGGTGTTGGCAGAGTGCGGGTCGACGGAAGGAAGAGCTCTGATACACCCCTACCTGGCGCGCCAAATGTCAGATTTTGGGTTCCGGCAAAACCCTTGAGGTTCAAACACTGGGGTGCGCACGAAGATTTCCCCCTACCG
Organism: Triticum aestivum; assembly: GCF_018294505.1. NCBI lineage: Eukaryota > Viridiplantae > Streptophyta > Magnoliopsida > Poales > Poaceae > Triticum > Triticum aestivum. Next base: position 1,438,753 of record NW_025225098.1, on the reverse strand, counting down.
AATCTCGCTCTCAGCCTCGCCGTGATCCCTAAGCTAGCTCAATGAACTCACATCATAAGAGACACAAGATTTATACAGGTTTGGGCCACCATTGTGGTGTAATACCCTACTCCTATGTGTGGTGTGATGGATTGCCTCTTGGGCTGATGATGAACAATACAAGGGAAGAACAGCCTCCTGACGAGAGGTGTTCTTGAGCTAGTGTGGTGTGAAGATGAACTGGATCCACCCTACTGTGATGGCTAGCCCTATTTATAGAGGCTCTGGTCCTCTTCCCAAATATTGAGCGGGAAGGGATCCAACAACGGCCATTTTGAAGGGGGGCAGCTAGTACAAGCTATCCTGACTAAAGGTGGTCTTCACCTATCAAAGGCGCTAGTGATGATGCCGTCTTGGGCTCCACGACGACCTTCGTCCTGCCGTCCTGCTGGCCTTGGTCTTGTTGCACCGATATGGAAACCTTTGCCTGATGCATCAGTACTCCATGCCTGCGCTTGCCCCCTTAGCACCAAAGAGGAAACGAGAACATTCCACGTGCTGGCGCCCATCTGGCCTTGGTCGTCATGGCTTGCGTCACGGGAACCTCGTGAGGTAACCCTTGCCTTGATCTCTCCGCCTCCTCGCGAGCCCGCCTGGTGAGGCCACTCCTAAGGAGGCCTTGTGTCATCCGCCCCGCGAGGCTTGGCCCCTCGCGAGGGTCTTGAGTGTTTGGTTGATGAAGATGTGCCGTACTGGGCCACTGGTGGGGCCACGCCGCGGGCCGCAGGCAGGCAAGTCTGGGGACCCCCGTTCAAGAACGCCGACAGTGGGTGGGAGTGTAACGCCCCGGATCCGATGCGCCAGGTCTCTGCCAGTTATTCATCGTCATTGCCATGTCATTTGCTTGCGTGTTGTATTTTATCATGTCATCATGTGCATTGCATTGCATACGTGTTCGTCTCATGCATCCGAGCATTTTCCCCATTGTCCATTTTGCAATCCGGCGCTCCTATGTCCTCCGGCGTTCCCCTTTTGTCTCTCGTTTTGAGTGGGTGTTAAACTTTCTCGGAATGGCCCGAGGCTTGCCAAGTGGCCTTGGTATACCACCGGTAGACCGTCTGCCAAGTTTCGTGCCATTTGGAGGTCGTTTGGTACTCCAATGGTTAACCAGGTAACCGTAAAGCCCCTCTCTCTTTGCAGCCCAACACCCCTTCCAAAGTGGCCCAAAACCCACCTAACTCCCCTCCATGCTCTCGGTCGTTCGATCACGATCGCGTGGCCGAAAACCGCTCCTCATTTGGACTCTCCTAGCTCCCTCTACCTATAAATATGTGCCTCCATCGTCCAAATCGCAGATGAAACCCTAAATCCTCCCTCTGCGCCGCCGGACATGTCCGCCGACGGCTGGACACGTCCAGCCTCCACCTCACCCCGGCGAATCAGGCATCGCCACATCATCGCGCCACCGCCCGCAGCAAATCCGCCGCCGCCACGTGTCGCCCACGCCTCCTCTCTCTCCCTCTACCGCCGCGGCCCGCGAGGCTCACGGTCGGCCCGCCCGCGCCCGCGCTGGGCCCG
>NW_025225098.1:1343891-1436708 GCF_018294505.1 Triticum aestivum | reverse complement strand
CCGCCGCCGACTGCCCCGGCTGGCCGTAGCCCGGCCTCCGCCTCCATCCGCGCCGCCCGGAGCTCCTCGTCGTCGGCACCTCGCCTCCCGGCCTCCCCGCGCTCTCTCCGGCCTCCTCCTCGCCGGATCCGGCCCTCTCTGCCCCGGGTTCATCTTCTCCGGCGAGTTCTCCGGCAAGCCTCGGGATCCGCGCCGTCTCGATCCAGATCTGAAAAGACAAGGTTGACTTTTCCCCTTTCCCCGAATCCACCCAAGTCCCCAGATTCAGTAATTTTCATGCCATGTTTGACCTGATGTATCTCTGCATCCGTAGCTCCGTTTCATGCGTGTAATATGTCAAATTGTTCGACTCGACGAGTACATCATTTCACTCTATTGTATCATATTCATTTGAGGTCATCTTGATGCCTGAATCATCGTCGTAAGAGTGCTTCATTATGTTTTCTGCTGTCTGTTATCAGAACGAGCTCTTTTGTCATTTTTGCCATGATTGATGTGTGCATCCTATGAGGTTGATGTCTACATGTGTTTTGATCTATGCCATGTCTTCTTTACAGAGGTGCTTACCATGTAATTTTGTGATCAATGTGGTGACTAGCACAAGCATGCAAACTAGGCATCGTGATGTTACTGATTTTAGTCCCTGTTCTGCTGTTATTTTGGTGCCATGTAAACTTGTTGCTACAGAGAGATCCATGCATATTTTGAGATACTTCAGTAAGGGTGTTTTGAACATGTGGTTATTGTCTATCCATTCATGCCCTTGGTTGCAATTATGGAGTAGTCTAGCATGTCATTTTCGTGCTCTACTTTTGCTTCAAAATGTTTCCTGGCAGATTGTTTACATGTTATTCAATTTAGCCAAGCTTGTTGTAGTTGATCCTTGCATGCTATGGACTTGTTCTTGACTTGGTTTGTTTCACAAACATGTCTTCTTGATGATGCTATGCTTATATTGTCATGCAATGACTTGTGGTGAGTGAATCGAGCTTGTTAAGTAGGGTTCATGATGTTGTTGTTTTGCTAGGCTGAATCTGTTATTTCGTGATGCTATATAAACATGTTTCTACTAATCATTCTATGCATAATCTGGAGATGTTCTATAAACATGTTTTGATCTACATGTCATCATGTATCCATCCATGCCCCTGGTTGCATTTATAGGTTGCTATAGCTTGTTGTTATCTTGCTCCAAAGTTGCTTCATAATGTTGCTGTCCGCCTGTTAACATTAAGTTCCGTTGTTATCATGATTGTTGCTAGTGTTCCATGCACTCTATGAACTTGCTCTTGCCATGCTTAGCTTCACAAACATATCTTATTACTGTTGGTTGCCTTGCCATGCCACGTATTGCTCTGTAGTGAGTTGCACAAGCTCATCTACATGCCTTCATAATTCTGTTTCTGCCATGTTTGAATCTGTAATATAACTTGCTATGTTTACGTGGGTGCCATCATATTTTCTGATCCTTTTTGGCTTATGGTCAGTAAGGGACTTTTGGTCTATGAATTTATTAGATTCATGCCATGCCTTTGTTTGCCATGATAAGTTCCTGTAACATGTTGTTTGATAGCTCTAAACATTGCATCGTGATGTTATTTTCTGCAAAGTCTGAAATTGTTATTACTTGCAATCTTACCATGTGTGTTTGAGCATGTTCTATTGATTTCTAGAGATAGCTCAGTGTTCATGTTTTGTAATGCTTTACCTGTACATCATGTCCATGCCTTTTATTTTCATGTTGGGGTGCTGTAGCATGTTGTTTTGGTGCTGGCAATATGCCTAGTTGCTGTTTTGGACAGCTTGTCCTTTAAACTTGTATAGAGTGTGTGTGTTGAACCGTTGCTCCATTTTGAGTGTGCCCTATATGAAACTTGCTTAGAATTGCATGTAGTTTCATAATATCATGTTGCATCCTTGTTTTGGTGTGTTTGCTTGATGTTTGAGTGCATTTTGCATCAATGCCATGTTTAACTTGTGTTGCTCATATCTTTTAGGCCGTAGCTCCGAACTTAATGAACTTTATATGTAACTTGACTAGAATCTCGTGTAGATCATATTTATGCATCTTAACTTGCTGTTTAACAACTTGAACATAAGGTTTATTCAGATCTGGACCAATTTCGAAATATGCATATGAGGACTTACCGGAATTGTTATATGTTGTTCCCGGCCTCATTTAAACTTGCGTTGATGTGTTGTTCTTGTTTGCATCATCTCTTGCCATGAGTAGCTTCATGTACTCTTGTCTTGCATCATGCTTGGTTGTGCATCATGTCTTGTTCATGTGTGGTGTGTTTACCATGTTGTGTGCTTCTCCTCGATAGTTCCCGTTTGGTTGCGATCGTGAGGATTCGTTCGTCTACGGTTGGTTCGGCTTCATCCGTTCGTCTTCTTCATGGAGTCGTTCTTCTTCCTTGCGGGATTTCAGGCAAGATGACCGCTACCCTGGATCTCACTACTATCATTGCTATGCTAGTTACTTCGTTCTATCACTATGCTGCGTTACCTATCACCTGTTTATCAAGCCATCCCATATTGCCATGAACCTCTAACCTTTGACACCTTTCCTATGCAAACCATTGTTTGGCTATGTTACCGCTTGCTCAGCCCCTCTTATAGCGTTGCTAGTTGCAGGTGAAGTTGAAGATTTCTCCATGGTGGACAGGATTTTGGTTGGGATATCACAATATCTCTTATATTATTAATGCATCTATATACTTGGTAAAGGGTGGAAGACTCAGCCTTATGCCTGGTGTTTTGTTCCACTCTTGCCGCCCTAGTTTCCGTCATACCGGTGTTATGTTCCCGGATTTTGTGTTCCTTACGCGGTCGGGTGATTTATGGGACCCCCTTGACAGTTCGCTTTGAATAAAACTCCTATAGCAAGGCCCAACCTTGGTTTTACCATTTTCCTCACCACCACCTACTTTTCCCTTGGGAGTCACTCTCTCGAGGGTCATCTTTATTATAGCCCCCCCGGGCCAGTGCTTGTCTAAGTGTTGGTCCGAACTAGAGCCCTTTGTAGCGCCCCCTCAGGGAAACTTGAGGTCTGGTTTTAGTTGTACGGATTGCTCATCCGGTGTTGCCCTGAGAACGAGATATGTGCAGCTCCTATCGGGATTGTCGGCGCATCGGGCGGTCTTGCTGGTCTTATTTTACCATTGTCGAAATGTCTTGTAAACCGGGATTCCGAGTCTGATCGGGTCTTCCTGGGAGAAGGTCTATTCCTTCGTTGATCGCGAGAGCTTGTCATGGGCTAAGTTGGGACACCCCTGCAGGGTATAATCTTTCGAAAGCCGTGCCTGCGGTTAAAGGCAGATGGGAATTTGTTAATGTCCGGTTGTAGATAACTTGACACCAGATCTGAATTAAAACGCATCAACCGTGTGTGTAGCCGTGATGGTCTCTTCTCGGTGGAGTCCGGGAAGTGAACACGGTTTCTGGGTTATATTTGATGTAAGTAGGAGTTCAGGATCACTTCTTGATCATTACTAGTTGACGACCGTTCCTTTTGCTCTCTTCTCGCTCTTATTTGCGTATGTTTGCCACCATATATGCTTAGTCGCTGCTGCAACCTCACCACTTTACCCCTTCCTTTCCTATTAAGCTTTGCTAGTCTTGATACCCATGGTAATGGGATTGCCGAGTCCTCGTGGCTCATAGATTACTACAACAACAGTTGCAGGTACAGGTTCATGCGATGATCTTGACGCGAGAGCGATGCTTGCTTGCGTTGAGTTCTTCTTCTGCTTCTTCGATCAGGGGATAGGTTCCAGGTCGGCAGCCTGGGCTAGCAGGGTGGATGTCGTTTGAGTTTCTGTTTGTGTTTCATCCGTAGTCGGATGATGCTCTTATGTATTGTGATGTTGTATTCATGTGGCATTGTATGCCTCTTGTATGTATCCCCATCTATTATGTAATGTTGATGTAATGATATCCACCTTGCAAAAGTGTTTCAATATGCGGGTCTATCCTTGGTGGGACCTTCGAGTTCCTTTTGGATAGGGTCGCATATTGGGCGTGACAGGGAGCTCCATCTGAGGGGAGGATCTGGGGTGTGTACAACCCCGTCCTGGCACGTGGCTTTGTAACATCCCAATTTTCAATTTGGATGTTTATAGATAGATCATTCATATGCATCCATGATTTATGCATTTTCCCCCATTTGTTTTATTTGATTTTTGATCCAAGGAACTTTGAGCAACTCAAGGACCAAAAGAGAGAGTTGGAAGTTTACCAATAAAACCAATTTTTAATTTTTTTTTGAAGTTGGGAGTTTTGATCAAATTTGGTTTCACCAAAAAAACAAATTCATTTCCATTATTTCAAAAATAAAAATAAAGAGAGAAGATAAAAGGACTTCTTCAAAAACAGAAAAGAAATATTGAACTTTGAATTTGAAGTCTAAATATATTTGTTGGGTTTTATTTGCACTTTATTATATTAGTTTGGCAAAAATGTTTATTTTTTTAACTTGCATTTTAGGACAGATAAAGGTTCACTAGGTCGTATATAAGACCATATAACTATGTGAATTTTCTGAAATTTTTAGGCTAACTTTTATTTGTATTTTCGGGGTTTTCTTTTCTTCTGTAAAAAAACGTTTTAGAAAAACGTGGGCATCCAAGGCCCAAGGAAGGCCCAGCCTTCTTCACAGGTCGTCTTCAACCTCCTGTACGAGAGCAGGAAGCACGTACGCAGCACTCCCACCCAACGCCCCACCCCCTCCCCTCCTCTCCCTCGCTCCAAAACCGCTCTGAATCGGTTCCCCTCGCCTCCCTCTATCTTTTCCCCTTCACTAGCGCACCTTAATTCCCCCTCTAATGGCCATTAGAAGCCCAAGTAACAGCCACCATTAACATCGTAAAGTTGGCAACGCTCAGCTCATCTCCAGACCTCCCCAAGCCCTATATAAAGCACCCCTGGAGCCCCTCTCACCCCTCGTCCGAATCCCTCTCCTTCTGGAGTTTTTCCCTCTCTCTAACCTCTCCAATTGCTCGCCGGAGTTCGCAAATTCCGGCGACCTTTCACCGTGTGTACAAGAAGCAATCTACAACCACAAGTTGTTCAAGTGGTTCACCTCATCGTCCTCTACACCGTCCTGCACGCATCCTTCGTCGAAGCACACCGGAGACTCCTTCTTCCTCGTCTCCGGAGACAAGTCCGGTGAGCACCCAGCCAGCCAATCACAGAGCACCACTTGTCTCTGGCCGAATTCTTTTTCTTTTTCAGGAACTTTTCCAAATTCAGATTCTTTACCAAATCATATTTCTTGTATATCTTTTAGTCTATAGATCCGATTTAGTTGATTCTTTTTTCTACTAGTTCATAGAAATCCCCTCTATCTAGAGAACCAAACGAAAAATATTTTTGAAAATTTTAAAATTTGAATTCAAACAGATCTGAATTCAAACTTCATTAGGCCGTAACTCGAGTTTCGTAACTCCGTTTTAGGTGATTCTTTTTGCAAATCGAAGCTCGTGATGTGTATTTTCTGTTAAACCCAAACACACATATTTTTTATACTATAAAAATTACGTTCTGTACAGAAACTTTATTTGGATGTTTTGGAGTTTTTCGAAGTCTTTCATTTGTTTTCTTTTTGGATCTTTGCTTGTATGCTTATGTATGTTATTGCTTGCTTACGCTAGATCATCCGGAGTGCGAAGCTTGCTACTATGAATCTTTGCAGTTCAACGAACGTCAGCATGGCAAGTTCATACATTGATCATAATTTTCAATACCCAGTTTTTACTATGCATTAGTTTCACCCTCAAAGATTGCATCAGTAGGTTTGAGAACATGTGGTTAGGCTATGTAGTTCATGTGGTAGGAACCTATGACCTTCTACCACCTCGGGAATATTTGTTATATCATATCTTGCTTAGCCATGCTTGTAGACGGGGATTGGTATGTGTGATCCATGCAAGTTGGGGGAGTTAATAATTTTGGAATAACCTAAGGTGGAAACTTTAATACACATCTGGGTGGATTGTTTGGGGCACCTGGAGAAACCAGTGCTTGCCCAAGGGGAATCCCGGAGTACCCGCGTGATTACCCTAGGTCCGCCACCCAAGCTCAAAGGGATCATAAGATATTTCATGCCTAGAAACTTCCGTGTGCAGCCACAAGCCATTATGGGCTCTGGCATAGTTGAGTAAGTTGTGTGACCTCTTTCCGTGGTAGACTAGCTGATGTAGGGGAAAGTAGGTGTACCGGTCTATCCAGGGTTAAGGGGAAATACTTCAGAAAGACTATGTCTCGATCTTCCGATCATGGAGGTGGTCGAGTCTTGTGGGGAAAAGTGCGCAAACCTCTGCAGAGTGTACAAACTAATCATGATTAGCCGTGTCCCCGGTTATGGACAACTTGAGTATCTAGAAGTGAATTATTGGTTGATCTCATCACTCTATTTAATGAAATTATTGGGTTACTAATAACTTGGGAATTTTGGGATTGAGTTGGAGGAACCTTCTCAATAATGGAATTTTAACTTAGTAGTAATAAAAATTTATTCCTTTGTTGTAGGGTAAAATAGGCTTTATGCAAAAATTAAACTTAGAGCCTCCACCAGCTAAATTTGCATATAGTGATAGTTCTTTTTTCTTTTCATTATTATTCTATGGTGTGAAATTGCCAGCACATTCCATGTGCTGACCTACACGACTGCAACGTCTCATGATGCAGAGTTTTCCGACGAGGATTAAAGGTGCGATAGGTTGTTGTTCTGCACTCAGTTTGCCGTGGAGTTGGATGGACTCATTTACCTTTGATGCTTCCGCAGTTATTTTATTTTAGATGGCCTTTGGCCATATTATTGTAATAAATACTCTTTTGAGGATCTCGATGTAATAAAGTGTGTGATTGAACTCTGTTATAATTCCTCGAGTACTGTGTGTGTCAGCATACCGATCCAGGGATGACATGTAAGCACAGAGACTTCGATCCATTTGGGTCGGGTCGCTACAAGCTTGCATGACAGGACTAGAGGAGGTGTGTATGGGCACCCGTGAGCTAGTGCGGTACTCATGAGGCCCTACCTCAAGGCGGGTTGCACATGAATTCTTGGGTAGGATGCTCGTGGGGATACTGCAAGATGGGCACCTGCGCCGAGTGAATCTCTGGAGGATATTTCATCAGAAGGCCAAAAACACCCCAGGAGGTGATGTAGTAAGGGTGAAAGGATAGAGAAGAGGTGTCTAGAGGGGGGGGGGTGATTAGACACTCAACAAGTAAAGGTGGCAGTTTTTAAGTTCATCAAGTTGAGGTGGAGTTTTAGCACAAGTTTAAGCATTCACAATACATTTCAAGCAAGCATGGCAAGAGTATATGAGCAACGGAAAGTAAAGCATACAAGTTGCAAGAAAGTAAAGGGATGGGATTGAAGTGTGCAAACGCAATTGGAGACACGGAGATTTTTGGCGTGGTTCCAATAGGTGGTGCTATCGTACATCCACGTTGATGGAGACTTCAACCTATGAAGGGTAACGGTTGCACGAGTCCACGGAGGGCTCCACCCATGAAGGGTCCATGAAGAAGCAACCTTATGTATCCCACCATGTCCATCACCCATGAAGGACTTGCCTCACTTGGGTAGATCTTCATGAAGTGGGCGATCTCCTTGCCCTTACACACTCCTTGGTTCAACTCCACAATCTTGATGGAGGCTCCAAGTGATACCTAACCAATCTAGGAGACACCACTCTCCAAAAGGTAATAGATGGTGTGTTGATGATGAACTCCTTGCTCTTGTGCTTCAAATGATAGTCTCCGCAACACTCAACTCTCCATCTCTCTCATATATTTGGCTATGGTGGAAAGATGATTTGAGTGGAAAGCAACTTGGGCAAGGCTAGAGATCAAGATTCTTGTGGTTGGATTGGAATGTCTTGGTCTCAACACATGAGTAGGTGGTTCCCTCTCAGAAATGAGTAGTGGAAGTGTAGGCACGTTTTGATGGATCTCTCTCAAATGGAGAAGGGGGTGGTGGGGGTATATATAGCCTCCCCACAAAATCTAACCATTGCACACATTTTACCAAACTTGGTCAGATTGAATAGAGAAACTCGGTGAGACCGATTCAGTTCAAAATGTGAATGTTAGGAATCTTGGTGGGACTGACGAGATCAACTCGGTGGGACCGAGGTGCTAGGGCTAGGGCAAAATGTCATCTCGGTGAGACCGATCGCATGAACTCGGTGAGACCGATTTCAACAATTGATCAAACAAAGAGTTGGTCAAGCAAACTCGATGGGACCGATTGCACATTTCGGTGAGACCGAAATAACTGCAATAGGTAACAGAAAGTTTACGAGGCCATCTCGGTGAGACCGAGATCCATATCTGTGTGACTGAACTGATTAGGGTTTCTTGTAGTGGCTACGTCAAGTGAATTCGGAAGTGCCGGACGAATCAAATTGGTGGGGCCGATTTTGACTTTAGGTTTTGGACATGTGTGGAACGGAGAAAGTGGCTGAGGGTTTTGGAGCATATCACTAAGCATTTTGAGCAAGCAAGCCATTAAGCAACACCTCGTCCCCTTTTAATAGTATTGGCTTTTCCTATGGACTCAATGTGATCTTGGATCACTAAAACGAACATGAAGATTCTTGAGCCTTTACCAATCTTTGTCCTTAGTATTATGAAGGGGTTCCATAGCCTCTTGTCCTGGCCACTCCATTGTTGAACTCATCTGAAATGTACTTGATAAAAACATTAGTCCAACAAGAGATATTTTTGCATTAATTACCAAAATCACCTAGGGAGCACTTGTGCTTTCAATCTCCCCCTTTTTGGTAATTGATGACAACATACATCAAAGCTTTAGATAAAGATATGAATGGCAACATGTAAAGCTTTGGAAAGACATGTAACATGCATAGCCCCCCCTACATGTATGCAATCATGTAATGATGGAACATAAGAACATGTGAACACATAAGCATGTCAAAGCAAGCAACGAGTTACATGTATCTTGGCTATATGCATCAGAGCAAATGATGTAGATAGAGTAGGTATACCTTCGTGTTCATGAATCCTTCTTGCAAGCAATATGTGTAGTAGCAAGAGATCATCATGCACATGAGTGTTATGCATATACTTACCTTGTGGTCTTTAGCTAGCTTTGGAAGAGATGAGCTTGAGAAAACAAGGTTAGATAACACAAGAACACTCTAAATAAAGCAATTTCAGGAAACCACAAGAGTACCAAGACTGGGATGACATGTAATGAGTGAGTACTTAGTACTCCATTTGGATATATAAATGTCCGCAAAGATTAAAGATATGCAATGAATTCCAAAGCTTTTCTTCCCTAGGATCTGAACTCTTTCTCCCCCTGAATCTGATATTGGATAATGGGTGATGGTAGGGTAAGAGAAAATTAGAGCAAAGAAGCAAAAGAAAATCAGAGCAAGAACTTGATACCAAAAGGTTCAAAGAGCAAGAACCAATTAAGCAAGAAATGGTTCAAACAAACAAGTCTTAACATGTCTTTCCCCTCTTGAAGACATGTGGCTTCTCTCCTCTATTGACAACAATCATCTAGGAAAGCTAAGATGTCTCACTCCCACATGGTCTCTCTTTCCCATAAGATAATCTTTGATGTGGTCTCTCCCTACCCCTTTGACATCAATTTCCAAGAAGGGTTCTTCTGGAGTATGAGTCAGTTAGGTTCGGTCCTTGAGACACATGACAAAGCAGCATGTAGATTATGATGCGGGTAGAGGATAAGAATCATTGAGTGGAGCTGGAAAAGATGTGCAGGATGTTATGGAAAAAAGTTTTCTACATCATTGACATCGGTAACGCCGATTTGTTTTTCATCAGTAACACCGAGTTGGCGGGGTCACAGAAGATCCTGATCGGTGCAACCGAGTTAGAACGTGTCGGTTGGACCGATGATATATTCACAAGGGTACCATCCGCTTCGGTTAGACTGATAGGTTTTAATCAGAGAGATCAAGTTCAACAATGAGTAAACATTTTGTCATCTCTGCTCACTAGGCAAATAGAATCACTTAAAGATTTGCAAGGCATTAACTAAAGGATTTGCAAGAATTAGAAACATAAAAGAGAAGGAATCTAGATGAAGTTTTTTTGAATAAAGTAAACACAAAGATAAAAACAAAAAAACAACAAACAAAGATACTAGAGAACTTCATCTAGAGGGGTCGGCGACAAAGTCACCTATGTTAGAATATATTGACTTAGGAGTCAAGTGAAGTCACTTGATCATAGGTCATACTCATCGTTAAACTCAAAATGGGGTTACCATTTTTCATTTAAGCACTTTGATGTATTCACATCTTGTTGAGTTACTTTAACACATGACTTGGGTCAAAGATTCTCTAAGATGGAATGACATACCTTGGGTCGTGTTGATCTCGGTCATATAGTTGAACTTGTGTTGGTAGCTTGAAGTTGATGTATTCCATCAAGAGTTGAGAGCATCACTTGAAGTTTAAGTTCATCTTCCTACATGGGTTAGTCTTGCAAGGAAGAGCACTTGTGTATCCAAAAATGACAAACATGTAACTTGATATCAAATGAAATTTGATATATAGAAATTGTCAAAGGATATATTGAGTGAGGTCATTATTCCTTGTATTCCACAACCATATAGTAGAAACTTGGTGATGTAGAGATTGCTTAAGATGTGAGTGACTTGCAATCTCATGGATTTGAGATCATCCAAGTACCTATAGGGGTTAGATAACATGCAAGGGTACAAGTAGATCCAAGACATATGATCATCATCTTAAGAGAAATATCAAGGATTAGTCACAGATGCATTGCATGCATCAAGATGGAGTTCCTACTCCAAATTTTAAGAATCAATGATGTTCAATTCACCTCTAAAATGTAAAAACACTCACTCATCAAGAGGTTTCATGAAAATATCTGCTAATTGCTTATCGGTATGAACATGCTTAAGATTGACGCCCCCTTTAGCAACATGATCTCGAATGAAATGATTCAAAGTTCAATATGCTTACTCCAGGAATGTTGCATGCGATTATGAGAAATGTTAATAGCACTTTCGTTGTTACAAGGCAATGGAACATGTTTCACATGTATCCCAGAATCTTTAAGAGTTTGGGTCATCCAAAGTAATTGAGCACAACTTGATCCAGCGGCAATGTATTCCACTTCGGCAGTGGATAAGGATACCGAGTTTTGTTTCTTGGTGGACCAAGATACAATATATCTACCAAGATATTTACAAGTACCAAAAGTGGACTTTCTATCAACCTTATCTCCGGCATAATCCGAGTCGGAGTAGGCAACAAGATCAAAAGAAGACCTCTTAGGATATCGAATGCCAAAGTTTGGTGTATGAATTAAGTATCTCACTATCCTTTTCACAGCCTTAAGATGACATTCTTTGGGGGCTGCTTGTTATCGTGCACACATGCACACACTTAGCATAATATCGGGACAAGAGGCACATAGATATAACAATGAACCAATCATAGAGTAATAAACCTTTTGGTCAACCGGTTTGCCATCCTTAGTCAAGTCAAGATGTCCACTAGTAGGCATGGGTGTTTTCATACCTTTGCTTTCTTGCATGTTGAACTTCTTGAATAAGTCCTTGGTATACTTTGTTTGGGAAACAAAGGTACGTTCCTTAGTTTGCTCAATTTGCAAACCAAGAAAGAATTTGAGTTCACATATCATAGACATCTCAAACTTCTCGGACATTGGCCTTCCAAACTTTTCACTAAAATGAGGGTTAGTTGAACCAAATTATAATATCATCCACATAAATTTGGCACACAAATAATTCACCATCAACCCTTTTAGTAAAAAGTGTAGAATCAATTTTTCCCATCTCAAAGCCTTTTTCAATAAGAAACTTAGTCAAGCATTTATACCATGCTCTAGGAGCTTGTTTAACACCATAAAGAGCTTTGTGAAGTTTGTAAACATGATCAGATTTCTTGGGATTAACAAAGCCGGGAGGTTGTTTTAACATAAACTTGCTCCTCAATTTCACCATTTAGAAAAAAACACTTTTTATGTCCATTTGATGTAAGGTCATGTCATGATGATTGACATAAGCAAGTAAGATGCGTATGGACTCAAGTCTAGCAACGGGGGCATATGTCGCACCATAGTCCATACCTTCGACTTGAGTGTATCCTTGAGCAACAAGACGAGCCTTGTTGCGCACAACTTGTCCATCTTCATCTTGCTTATTCCAAAACACCCATTTGGTTCCAATGACATTGTGCTTCTCATTGGGCTTTTCAACCAACGTCCACACTTGGTTCCTTTCGAAATTGTGTAGATCTTCGTGCATAACGTTTACCCAATCCGGATCATCAAGAGCCTCTTCAACCTTCATAGGTTCAATACTAGAAATGAGTGAGTAATGTTCCCAAAGTTAGCCAAACGAGTTTTAGAGCGAGTAATTCTCCCGGTTTGAATATCATCGAAGATTTGTTCGGCGAGATGATCTCTTGAGACTCTTGCTCGAACTCGTGAGAGCTTTTGTTTGGGTCGGGGTGGAACATCCTCTTCATCATCTTGTTCTTCCTCTTGTCTTTCTTCATTTTCATTGGCGTTGTCTCTCTTTTGTGGAGGTGGAGAAGGAGGTCGATGAGTTTCATCTTGTTGTACATCCTTGTTTCCATCATCTTGATGTGTTCCACTTGTGGATGCCTCCAAGTCAACTTGTGGTTCACCTTGGCGTGAAGTTGAGGCTTCCACTTGGACGAACGAGGTACTCTCCTTCACCTTCGTTGGGAGAATCTTGCTAATATACAAGTCTTGAATTGCTTCTAAGGGATCTTTATCTCCTATATCAGTCGGCAATTGCTCTACTTGCGAGCCGTTAGATTCATCAAACTTCACATCTACCGTCTCTTCAACCTTTCGGGTGAAATTGTTGTAGACACGATAAGTGTGAGAGTTTGAGCCGTAACCGAGTACAAAACCTTCATGAGATTTAGGGGAAAATTTCAAATGACAATGCTTATCAAGAATGTAATATTTTGACCCAAATACTCAAAAGTATCCAACTTGGGGTTTGTTACCGGTGAGAAGATCGTATGCCATCTTCCCAAGAAGCTTGTGAAGATATAGTCGATTTGTTGCATGATAAGCTGTCTCAACCGCTTCCGCCCAAAAATGTCTTGGTGTGTTGTATTCATCAAGCATCGTTCTTGCCATCCCAATGAGCGCCCGGTTCTTTCTCTCAACAACTCCATTTTTTTGAGGCGTGTACGTGGCCGAGAACTCATGTGAAATCCCTTCCTCGTCAAGTAAGGTGTCCACATTGGCATTCTTAAACTCCGTTCCATTGTCGCTTCGAACCTTCTTGATCTTCACTTCAAATTGATTTTGGGCCTTCTTAGCGAAGTTTTTGAAGTTCTTTTCGACCAGCTATTTATCATCAAGAAAGAACACCCACGTAAATCTAAAAAAATCATCAACAATGACCAAACCGAATGAGTTACCACCGAGACTCCTGTAGGCATTGGGACCAAAGAGATCCATATGAAGCACCTCGAGTGGTCTTCTCGTGGTCATAATGTTCTTTACGGGATGACTTCCTTCAACTTGTTTTCCTGCTTGACAAGCACTGCAACGTCTATCCTTATCAAATACAACATCTTTAATTCCAAGGATATGATCACCTTTAATAATCTTATCAAGATTTCGCATGCCCACGTGACCTAACCTTCTATGCCATAACCAACCTTTAGAAGATTTAGCAATTAAGCAAGTTCTAGGTTGATCCTTTTTAGTGAAATCAACAATGTATAGATCACCTCTACGTATACCGGTAAAGACCATATATGATTATCTCTTGAAACACTTGGCAATCTACTTTACTAAATAGGATATTGAAACTGAAATAGGCTAGTCTAGATATGGAAAGCAAATTGTAGCCAAGAGATTCAACGAGCATAACATTTTGAATGGAGCTGTCGTGTGACATGGCCACCTTACCGAGGGAAACCACCTTCCCTTTGAGTTATCACCAAAAGTGACATACTTTCGGGGACCACTGTTTTTAGCAAGCTCACGAAACATATCCTTGTCACTGGTCATGTGATCGGTACATCCACTATCAAGAACCCATTCCATTCCTCCGTCCATGTAACCGCGAAGGTTTGCCATAAGACCAAAGTCTCTCATAGACTCATCAAGATCAATGTTGCTATCATCATCCTCATCATAATATCCATGTTCGGCATCGTCTTGGGATTGATCATCACCTAGAGAAGGCGATTCATTAGATTTATGTTCATGACAATGTGCATCTTTGTGAATTCTAATGACTTGAGAAATGTTGCTACTAATGACTCCAGCATATCCTTTGGCACGCATGAGATCACGAAGCTCAAATAGGCAATCATCAAAATTAGGATCACTAGGTTTCATCTTATGAAAAGCTATGAACTTTCGAAGAATCTCATCTAGATTTTCCAAAGAGTAGTTTGGAAAGTGTTCCTCAAGATATCTCCAAATAGTATAAGCACAATCAAAAGTAGGCAAACATGCAAGAAAATTTCTTGGAAATCCTGTTATGATAAGATCGATAGTTCTAAGATTGCGGGTCATGTAAAGATACTCATCAGGGTTAGGATGCAAGGGGTTAATGGGATGCACACATGGGCTAGTAATGTACTTGATCAAATTATATTCATTGAAAATCTCAAGCATCTCATTTTTCAAAGCAATAAAGAACTCTCCATCAAGCATAGGCACTCTATGTCTAATACTCCCAAACGTAGGCTCATCCATCTTCCTCCAATGGTGATTAAACCAAAGCAATGGCGACCAATTCTCTGATACCAATTGAAAGGATCAAGAAGAGGTGTCTAGAGGGGGGTGATTAGACACTCAACAAGTAAAGGTGGAAGTTTTTAAGTTCTTCAAGTTGAGGTGGATTTTTAGCACAAGTTTAAGCATTCACAATACATTTCAAGCAAGCATGGCAAGAGTATATGAGCAGCGGAAAGTAAAGCATGCAAGTTGCAAGAATGTAAAGGGATGTGATTGGAGTGTGCAAACGCAATTGGAGACACGGAGATTTTTGGCGTGGTTCCAGTAGGTGGTGCTATCGTACATCCACGTTGATGGAGACATCAACCCACTAAGGGTAACGGTTGCACGAGTCCACGGAGGGCTCCACCCACGAAGGGTCCACGAAGAAGCAACCTTGTCTATCCCACCATGGCCGTCGCCCATGAAGGACTTGCCTCACTTGGGTAGATCTTCACGAAGTAGGCGATCTCCTTGCCCATACAAACTCCTCGATTCAACTCCACAATCTTGACACAGGCTCCCAAGTGACACCTAACCAATCTAGAAGGCACCACTCTCCAAAAGGTAATAGATGGTGTGTTCATGATGAACTCCTTGCTCTTGTGCTTCAAATTATAGTCTCCCTAACACCAAACTCTCTCTCACAGATTTGGCTATGGTGGAAAGATGATTTGAGAAGAAACAACTTGGGGAAGGCTAGAGATCAAGATTCTTGTGGTTGGATTGGAATGTCTTGGTCTCAACACATGAGTAGGTGGTTGTCTCTCAGAAAATGAGTAGTGGAAGTGTAGGCACGTTCTGATGGCTCTCTCTCAAATGGAGAAGGGGGCGGAGGGGTATATATAGCCTCAACACAAAATCTAACCATTACATGGATTTTACCAAACTCGGTCGGACCGAATAGAGAAACTCGGTGAGACCGATTCAGTTCAAAATGTGAATGTTAGGAATCTCGATGGGACCAACGAGATCAACTCGATGGGACCGATGTGCTAGGGCTAGGGAAAAACATCATATCGGCGAGACCGATCGCATGAACTTGGTGAGATCGTTTCAGCAATTGATCAATCAAAGAGTTGTTCAAGCAAACTCAATGGGACCGATTGCACATTTCGGCAAGACCAAAATAATTGCAATAGGTAACAAAAAGGTTACAAGGCTATCTCGATGAGACCGAGATCCATATCGGTGTGACTGAATTGATTAGGGTTTCTGGCAGTGGCTATGTCAAGTGAACTCGATGGCGCCGGATGAATCAAATCAGTGGGGCCGAGTTTGACTTTAGGTTTCGGACATGTGTGGAACTGAGAAAGTGGCTGAGGGTTTTGGAGTATATCACTAAGCATTTTGAGCTAGCAAGACATTAAGCAACACCTCATCCCCTTTTAATAGTATTGGCTGTTCCTATGGACTTTATGTGATCTTGGATCACTAAAACGAAAATGAAGAGTCTTGAGCCTTTGCCAATCTTTGTCCTTAGCATTATGATGGGGTTCCACATCCTCTTGTGCTGGCCACTCCCTTGTTGAACTCATCTGAAATGTACTTGATAAAAACATTAGTCCAACAAGAGATATGTTGACATTAAATACCAAAATCACCCAGGGAGCAGTTATGCTTTATGAGGGATGCAAGCGCAACACTGATCGGAGAACAATAGTTCCTAAGCAAAAGCATCATAGTTTTTACATACCCCGAGGAATTCCTAAGAACACCACAGCCTCAACGGCATCACCGGCGACGCCGGGCTGATGCCGTTCTTGAGGTGCGGGCGCGGCGGCTCGGCGGCTCGTAGTTGACATCGTCGCTCGAGTCGTGCTCGGAGGAGGCACTACTGCTATTAGAAGAGGCTAAGGAAAGACAACCGGCACGCGGCTCCTGTGGTGGAAAGGCACCGTGCCACGCGCCCTAACTTATCTACTCATGATTAGCTCATGTGAGAACAAGGCACCAAGGGCCACGGGAGGAGACATACACGGGGCTGGCCCGCGAGATAGAGCTCGGCCACTTGGGTTTAGCGACGCTGCAGGGACTGACTCGAGTACAGATGTCGTGTCAGTCCTTAATCACGAGGCAGTCGCGTGCGGGTTCATAAGGGTGCACGACATTCATGGTGGCGAAGCATGGGACATGCAGGTTATAATATAAAGCAACTCATGAAAGGGTGAAGCCAGCTCTAATAGATGCGCAAAGTGATACATGCTATAGGGCCGACCCGTACAGCTTGAGGATAATGCAGCCCGAGGGGCACCCTCAACTGAACAAACTAAAAAGTTACCAAGCAATGTTGGGGTAGAAGTGTTGAACTAGCTGGACATGCACGCCCCAAAAGTTGCTCCTCACGAACCAACAAGTTCCTGAGCCTTGGGGGACTCCGGCTCCTCCTCCGTTAGGATTGCCTGGCGCCTGGCGTCATGAGATACCGGGACGCCCTGCATGGATCACTGGAGCGAGACAGCCGCACCTGGAAGGCCGAACGGCATGCAGACGTAGCTGTGGGGGTGGCTTCCACACTTGCCGACACGGGACGCGCAGCTCGCCGCTCGTGTCCTGGGCAGTAGATGCACTGAGCGACGCGGGTCGGCGCTCGCCACGCGTGGCCCATGCGTTCTGAAGATCCTCGATTGCCCTGATGAAGGACTCGCACGCTTGGTGCTTCGCGCCCGTGCCTTGCTCCCGGAGGGGTTCATTGAAGCATGCCTCCACATGGTGCTCGAACGCCTCCCTCGTGATGCTTGCCAGTCAGAGGCCCTCCAGAGGAGAGCGATCCCAACCTGAGGGGGGCCACTGGGCGCGCCTTCCTATGCGAATGGGAAAGGTGCCCCATTAGAGGGCGAGGGGCCTGAAGTGCGACTATCAGGCACCCCAGCCTCCTGAGGGCCCCTGAGGAGGAGTTGCTTCTTCTTCGTGGGGGCGACCTCAGGGTGATAGGTGGTGCCCTCACCATCCGAGTTCTCGACTGCCGCAGCGTGGTAGGCACGCTTGAGGGAGCACATTGCATCCTTCTCATCGCAGGCGACCGTGATGATGCCACAACTTCCTGGCATCTTGAAGATGTTGTAGTCGTGATGAGTTGTTGCCATGAACTTGGAAAGGGCTGGGTACCCGAGGATGGTGTTGTACAGCTGACAAATGTGAGCAACATCAAAGTCGATGAGCTCGGTGCATTAGTTGTGGCGCTTGCCAAAGGTGACGGGGAGAATGATCTGCCCTACGGGGTGGGTAGAGCCGGCGGTCACTCCCGAGAATGGCTTGGCGGGCTAAAGCTGGTCGGATGGCACCTGGAGCCTGTCAAATGTCTCGACA
Organism: Triticum aestivum; assembly: GCF_018294505.1. Classification (NCBI taxonomy): domain Eukaryota; kingdom Viridiplantae; phylum Streptophyta; class Magnoliopsida; order Poales; family Poaceae; genus Triticum; species Triticum aestivum. The sequence goes on along the minus strand of NW_025225098.1, from coordinate 1,418,615 downwards.
GAGAGGACATTGAGCCTAGCACCCCCATTGATGAGTTTCTTGGTGACAAGAACGTTGCTGATGGTTGGTGAGCAAAGCATTGGGAGCGCGCCTGAAGTGGCCGCGCGCTTGAGCTGGTCTGAAGAGTTGAAGGTGATGGAGTACTTGGACCACCTGAGTGGACGCGACGCCTCAAGCTTGGGGAGGGGCCGCGTTCACCTCACGAGCGAACTGCTTGAAGATGCGGTGGGAGGCGAGGGCCTGAGCACCTCCTAGGATGCAGGCAATAGCACGAGGCTCTTGGAAGCCCCCAGCCCCATCGTCGTGGTAGCGGAGGGAGGCCATCATTGCCCTAAGGGCGATCCTCACGAGGCTGGTCCCACCATGGACCGTCGTGAGGCTGGTCCTGCCAGCTGTCTTCACCAGGCTGGTCGCGCCAACCCTGACGGGGGCCACGATCGTCCCAGCGGCCTATGTCGCGAGCTCCTCTGCGGCCGTTGCCACGATCATTGCGCTTAGGGCGGCGACCAATGCGTCCGTCTTGAATGGCCTTGAGCTCTTGGCAGTCGTTGGTGTTGTGGCTATGCATGTTGTGGAAGACGTAGAATGGGCGGTTGCCTTTGGAAGACTCAGGGTGGTCACAACCATGCTTCATCTCAGGCTCAACCATGAGCACTCCCAGGCCCTTGCGCTTCACATCCTTTGCCTTGGCCTTCTTGTCTTATGGGCCGGCCACTGGGAGCTCGAGGAGTAAGAGATGGCCTTCTTCTGCCTTCGCGCACCTGGTCGCCATATTGAACATCTCTAGAGCCGAGCAGAGGTCCTCGTGTATGGCGAGCTCCTCCTTCATCTTGACATCCCGGACGCCATCAGTCAACACTGAGATGATGGCCTCGTCCGACACCTTGGGGATCTTGAGGCGGACGTTAGTGAAGCACTGGATGTATTTCTGCAAGGTCTCTCCTGGTTGCTGCTTGATACGCTGCAGGTCGCCAGCTGCAGGAGCGCGGTCGCGGGTGCCTTGGAAGTTGGCGATGAAGCGCTCCCACAGCTCGTCCAAGGAGGAGATCGACCCTACCAGGAGGTTCAGGAGCCACAAGCGTGTGACATCCTTGAGAGCCATAGGGAACCAATTCACCATGACCTTTTCGTCACCGCTCGCCGCCTCGATGCTCAGCTCGTGGAGCTGGAGGAACTCGGTAGGGTCGGGGGTGCCATCGTAGCGCGGAGGCATATCCGGCTTGAACTTGCCGGGCTAGACGACACAGCGAAGCTCTGGAGTGAACACTCGGCACCCCGCCATGGCCACTGGGGCTCGCCACAGAGCGAGACCCTGATCTTGACGCCCATGTGCAACCACTTTGGGCTGCACACAATCTTGACGCGCGGGCGTCGGGGGAGCTGGGAGCGAACGCGCCTCTCCCTGGGGCCGCTGCACGACCTGGCATCTTTCTTCATCGCGCACGGGCACCTTGCGCGGCTGGTCACGCTGAGAGGCCTCGCGCCTTGGCTCGGGGACGCCATCTTGCCGGAGAGGAGGAGGAGGAAGCAAGCCGTGAGCCACGTCTCCCACCTGGGGCGGTGGGGGAGACAGCGAACGAGACAGCGTAGGAACCTCTCCAGCAGCACTGACGAGTTTGGCGATGCGTTCTAGCCAGTCCTGGTAGAGGTTGGCCAGACGGTAGCACAGAAGCTCACGCGCCCTGAGCAGCGCCGACTGTGCGGTCACGGGCCCGCAACGAGCATGGGAAGACGAAGCGGCGGATGGAGCCGCGATGCGGCCATCGTGTCGCACGGAGGGCCGCAACATCAAATCCTGCTGAGCATAGGCTAGAGGGCTGGTGGTGGCGTTGGCCATGGGCGACGGGGAATGGCGGGGAGCACTGTTGCCCGCGGGCGCCGTCTGAGCAATGCATGCGGAGAGGGATGCCCGACGCTCAGCATGAACTCGATGAGCGTCCGCCATGAGAATAGCGGAGCGATGGTGAAACAACTAACGAGACAAAGGCTTCGACACGCCCCTACTTGGCATGCCAAATTTCGGATTCTGGGCTCCGCAGACCCAAGAAATGTTTGAACTCTGGGGCGTGTGCGAAGAACTCAACCTCTCTAGCTGATTGACTTGCTGCTCTCACGGCCTAGCTCGATGATCGGGAAGGAAATGGACACGGTAGTTTACCCTGGTTCGGGTAACCTTGTTCCTGCTTTTTGGTGGATTAGCCTTGCGGGGGCTGAGGATGAACTAACAAGGGGAAGAACAACCTCAGGAGGGGTGTTGTTGTGATGAGCTCTAGGGATTCGGTCTCTGGGGGTCCGATCCCTTCTACGATGGTGGCTAGGCTATATTTATAGTCGATTTGGTCCTCTTCCCCCAAAACTTAGGCGGGAAGGAATCCCACAGTGGCCAATTTGAAAGGGGACAAGTAGTATATCTTATCCTAACAAAAGGTGGTCTTCGCTTGCAAAGCTTCCGATCGTGACATCGTGGTGGGCTCGACGATGACATTCATCCTGCCATTTTGGCGGTCCTGGTCTCGTTGCACGCAAACGGTAACCTTTGGTTGATTCCTTGGGACTCTGCACCTATGCTTGCCTCCTTAGCACCAAAGCGGAAACCTGCCGCTCTGCGCCCACTGGCGCGCACCTGTCCTTGGTTGTCATGGCTGGCGGCACCTCAGCCTCATGAGGTGAGTGCTTGCATAGAAATATCAGCTCCTAAGGAGGCCGCTCGGGGAGGCCACTCCTTCAGGAGGTCTTGACGTTGTCCGCCTCGCGAGGCTTGGCCCCTCGCGAGGGTCTTGACTTGTTGTTGCTCAAGATGGACCGTACCAGGACGTCGATGGAGCCACGCTGTGGGCCACAGGCAGGCAAGTCTGGGTACCCTGGTTCCCATAACACCGACACGGGGCGACGCTCGCCATGCATGGCTCACGCCTCCTGATGCTCCTCGATTGCCTTGGTGATGAATTCCTGAGCGCCTGGCGCCTCGCGCCTTATGCCTTGCTCACGGAAGCGCATGTTGAAGCACGCCTCCACATGGTGCCCGAACTCCTCCCTCGAGATGCTGGATAGGTCAGAGGCCCTCCAGACGAGAACCCCCGAGCATGTCCTGAGATGGGCGCCGAGCGTGCCTTCCTATGCAAGAGGGAAAGGCGCCCCAGCAATGGGTGCGGGGCCTGAGGCACGTTTCGGGTGCCCCAACCCCCAGGCGTCCCTTGCAAAGGAGTTGCTTCTTCCTGGGGGTTGTCAGGACCCCGATCCCATGCCACACCGATCTAGCATGTAACATCTCATATCACTTTGCGGCCTCACGCACGGTATTCCCACGGGTGTCGCCTTACCAGGCCCGGGACCGTTTGCGCCTTTTGGCTCACGTATATGATAGTGTTGCTAGCATCCATATGACAAAGAACCCGGGCTGACATGGCTAGTCATGAACCCAAAGTGGTGCTAACTTACAGGGACAGGCATACATGACCCAGCAACGAACGTGTCGGTCATCAGCGAGTGAATCCGGGCTGTTGTAGCTGGGCTAGCAGGACTCTGGTAATCCGGGTTGTAGTAGGCTAATAGGACTTCGGTAGACACCGCGTGAAATTTCCCCGAAGGGACGGACACAGGAACGAAGAAGGACACATGCCGGCTAGCCTAAGTGTTCTAGAGCAGTAGCAAGCTACCATGGCTCAGTGGAAGCACTAGGAGACATTTCCCGGTAAGAGAGGCTACCAAGGATAAACAGCTAGATAGTCAGATCCCACACATACCAAGCATTTCAATAACATACACACAATATGCTCGATATGTGCAAATACAACATGGCATCACAACATGACTCTACAACTTAAGTATTTTATTCAATAGGCTCCGAGGAGCGAGATATTACAACATGGGTCTCATGACCCAACATTTAGAGCATACAAGTCGATGCACAAGCGGAAGCTTAACATGTCTGAGTACAGACAACTACAAATGAAAAAGGCTGAGGAGCCTGACTATCTACCAGATCCTGCCGAGGGCAAAAAATTGTAGCTGAGGTAGCAAGCTAAACGTCGAATTCCAAGCGGAACTACAAGTGAGACTGAAGTCTCTCTACAAAAACATAAATTAAGTAAACGTGAGTACAAATGTACCCAGCAAGGCTTACACCAGAACTAACTACATATGCATCATTATCAACAAAGGGTTGGTGGGGTTTAAATGCAGCAAGCCAGCTTTGACTCGGTGGCTGACCTGAACTACGACTGCAAGTAACTCTTTTGAGGTGGCGCACACGAGTCCACATATTCACCATATCAATACACCACTATGGATCCGCTCCCGTATTCCTACGAGAACGCCATCCATAGCACTCACGCTTATCTTGTGCATTTTAGAGTATCCACTTTCACTTGTCTATGAATTGTATAGGCAACCCAGAGGTCCTTTATCGCGTACGCAGCTATTCGAATAGATGATGTTAACCGTGCAGGGGTGTACTTCTTCACACACGCTCTCACCACTTACCGCCGTTTACATGACATGTACTCGACAACCTTCAAGCGGAAGCCCAACAAGGGAGTCGGCCATGGCCTACCTAAGCACTCAAGTCCCTAGTCCAGGTTTATTGCCTATTCAGGTTCCATCCGCAGGGAGTCCGGCCGAGGTTTCCACATACGGCCCCGAATGATGTTTACAGGGTTCCGCGACACCAAACGGGCGCCCATCAAACCCGACCACGTGCCTACCGCATCACAACCCACCCCTCCCGTCAGCGCTACGCATGGCCTCCAGCATACTACAAACACCAGAAACTACTTGCAACTCCTGGACAGAGGTTAAGGGTGGTTAAGAAGCTGAGAGGGTCAATTAAGGATCCCAATGAGTGGTAGTAGCTATTCATGGATCACAAACACAGAACTTAGTTCCTGAGGACGGCTTCAATGAGACAACCCACCATGTACTCCTACATGGCCTCTCACCGCTACCTTTACCAAATCGTGTTCACACACTTAGCTCACACACAGTAGGACATGTTTGCACACCTCCGATTCATCCCCGATGAATCATACCTGACTCAACTCTATGCAGTAGCAGGCATGACAAACAAGCATGAATGAGTCGGCACATCACGGCGCAGACAACTCCTACTCATGCCAGTGGGTTTCATCTATTTACTGTGGCAATGACAGGTCATCTAGAGGAAAGGGGTTCAACTACCGCAACAAGTAACAGATGAATCATTGTTGTCCTAATGCAATAAAAGAGAGCAGGAGCGAGAGAGTGGGATTGTATTAGAATGAACAAGGGGATTTTGCTTGCCTGGCACTTCTGAAGATAGTATAGTTCTTCATTGGTGTCATTGATCTCATCGTCAGAACCACGTCTATTGAGAGGGGACAAATACCGGCAACACAGAAGGAAACACAATCAATGCAATGCACAATATGATGCATGAATGTGACATGGCAATATGCTATGGTTTGAGCTAATGCAACTAGAAGCAAGTTAAATGGAGTTGGTTTGAATCTAAGATTCAAATTCAAACTCCATATATGACATTTCAAATGCCATTAATTCAAATTGTTGTATACAGCAGCTTCAAGTTGTTAAAACATGCATGTAAATGCCATAAACAGATTCTTTGGATTTTTCTTACCATTTTTCATGTATAAATTATTTCAATTGGAGTTATAGATTATTTTCTATGAATTTTAGAAGTTTTCAGTATTTTCTGAAATAATAATAATTTTCTGATTTATTTTAAATTCCAGAAAACCTTTGTGACGTCAGGGTGACATCAGCACTACGTCAGCAAGTCAAAGGCGCCAGCTCAGATCGAACCTGACGGCTGGGACCCACTGGTCAGTGAGTCAACCAATTAGCTAGGTTAATTAGTGCTAACGAATTTGACACCTAAACTAAATAGGGGCATGGCCCACATGTCAGTGACTCTAGGGGGTCAAACCCTAGGTCAAACAAGGTCAAACCCACCGGCGACTCGATGCTGGTGAGGCCCGAGACGGTAGCGCGGCTCGGAAATCGCCCACAGGGCACGGACGAGGCCGTTCTTGGGCTCGTTGGAGAGCTCTTGTAGGCACGCGTCGAGTGGTGGTGGCGGCCGGGCCTATGGTGGCCGGAGCCGACGACGGCGAGCTCCTAGGCGGCGGCCGGAGTTCGGGCATGTACGGAAACGGGGCTACGGAGCACGGCGTGAGGATCTGGTAGGTCTGCTTGGCTCCTAGGAGTGCACTAGGTGTAGTGACGCGCTCGGTTTGGACGGAGACGAACCAAAACAATGACGACGACAAGTCCAACACCGGTGAGGTCTCGGCCTCGATGGAAAGAAGGGCTATGATGAGCTAATGAACATGGGAGCAGGCGTAATCGGTAGTGGGGCTCACAGCGAGTCAGACGAGGGTCTCAGCGAGCTCAGGGAAGCGCTGGAGCGATTGGAGCAGCGAGGGGGATCACCGACGGCCGATGACGAAGATGATGAAGATGGCGATGATGCAGGGCCTCCGGTGAGGCGTGGCTGGATGAAGAGGATGAGGGAGGTGCGTCGATGCTCGTGGACATGTCGGGGAGACAAGGGGAGCACGAAGGCTGCCTCTACGACGAGCGGCGGCGATGAGCTCCGCTCGGACGGAGAGGGAGAGAGAGAGCAGATGAGAGGGTGGGGACAAGAGATTGAGAGAGGGGGATCCAGGGGGTGATTGGCGTCGTTGGAGATGTCCAGGGCATCAAGGACAGAGGCAAGCAGGGTGGAGGTGGCCGCACGGCGGTGCGCGCGCATCGGGCATGCGCCCGGCCTCCTGGCAGGGAGGAATACGACAGGGAGGGGCCCTGGTGGGCAGGGCCAGCCAGCTATAGTGCTGGGCCGGTTGGTGGCGCCAGGTAAGCTCCAGGTAAGTTATTGCTTCCCTTTTTATTCTTTCTGTTTTTCTATTTCTCTGCAACTTTAGGGCTTTCTAAAAAAATACTTTAGCACTTCCAAAAATCATGATACTTGCTTAGGCCCACTGTTTGGAAAATATCCAACAACAAACATTTAAGTTTATGATTATTGGACATTTAAAATATTTTATAGCATTTAAATGCCCAAATGCAAATACTATATGATTTAAATAAGTGACCCTCTATTGTCCTAGAAAAGTGTGCACCATTTTTGTCAGAAGTTCTAGACCAAGGCAAAGATGATGAACATTTTAGAAGGGCATTTTGGGTTCATTGAAAATGATTTTATTTGGACCCTAGTTGAATTTCATTTGCTGCTAGGGTTTATCAGCCCCCATTTCAGAGTTCCATTAAATTTAGACATGATGTATGGAGGCTAATGCAAAGATAGGCAAGGCCTGAACTGGGTTGTGACAGGGGTGGCCTCAGGAGGCAGGGTGGCACCCTCGCCATCAGAGTTCTCGACTGCTGCGGCCTGGTAAGCGCGCTCAACGTAGCACACCGCATCCTTCTCGTCGCGGGCGACCGTGATGATGCCACCACTTCCCGGAATCTTGAGGACATTGTAGCCGTGGTGAGTTGCTGCCATGAACTTGGAGACGGCTGGATACCCGAGGATGGCACTATATGGGAGGCGAATGTGGGTGATATCAAAGTCGATGAGCTTGGTGTGGTAGTTGTCACGCTTGCCAAAGGTGACAGGGAGGCAAATCTGCCCTATGGTGACGGTGGAGCCATCGGTCACCCCTGAGAAAGGCTTGGTGGGCACAAGCTGGTCATATGGCACCTGGATCATGTCAAACATCTCGACGGAGAGGACATTGAGCCCCGCGCCACCGTCATTGAGAGTCTTGGTGACGAGGATGTTGTTGATGGTTGATGAGCAGAGCATTGTAAGCGCGCCGGTGGCGGCCGAGCACTTGAGCTGGTCTGTAGAGTCGATGGTGATGGCATACATGGACCACCTGAGGGGACGCGTCGCCTCAAGCTTGGGGAGGGCCATGTTTATATCAGAGCGAACTGCTTGAAGATGCGATGAGAGGAGGGAGCCTCAGCACCACCCAAGATGTAGACAATGGCATGAGGCTCTTGGAAGCCCCCAGCCCCATCATCTTAGCGCTGGTTGTTGTTCCTCCTGGGAAACGGTGGCAATGGAGGGAGGCCGACATTGCCCTGAGGATGATCCTCGCGAGGCTGGTCATGCTAGGGGCCGTCTCGATGTGCGCCCTGCCAGCGGTCCTCAAGAAGCTGATCACGCAAGTCCCGGCGAGGGTTGCAGTTGACCCAGCAGCCTCCACCACGGCCTCCTCCGCGTCCGTAGCCATGGTCGTTGCACTCGGGATGGTGGCAAAGACGCCCGTCGCGGATTGCCCTGAGTTCCCGGCAGTCGTTGGTGTTGTGGCTGTGGACGTTGTGGAAGACGCAGAATGAAGGGCTGCCCTTGGAGGATTCGGCGTTCGCAGCCGCGCTGCACCTCAGGTTCTGCCGCGCTTCACGTCCTTATCTTTGGCCTTCTTGTCCTCAGGCTCGACCTCCTGAGGCTCTAGGAGGGAGAGGCAACCTTCCTATGCCCTCACGCACCTGGCGGCGATGCTGAACATCTCCAGGTCCGAGCATAAGTCTTCATGGATGGCGAGTTCCTCCTTCATTTTGACGTCCCGAACGCCATCAGTGAACACTAAGATGATGTCCTTGTCCGAAACCTTCGGGATCTTGAGGCGAACGTTGGTGAAGCACTGCATGTACTCGTGCAAGGTTTTGCCTGGCTACTGGTTGATGCGATGCAGGTCACCGGCTGCAGGGGCACGGTTGCGAGTACCCTAGAAGTTGGTGATGAAGTGCTCGTGGAGCTCATCCCAGGAGGAGATTGACCCCACGTGGAGGTTCAGGAGCCAAGAGCGTGCACCATCCTTGAGGGCCATGAGGAACCATTTCGCCATGAACTTCTCGTTGCCATTCGCCGCCTCGATGATTAGATCGTAGAGTTGGAGGAACTCAGCGGGGTCAGGGTGCCATCGTAGCATGGCGGGAGATCTGGCTTGAACTTGTCGAGCCAGACGACACGGCGCTGCTTCGGGGTGAAAGCACGGCAACCTGCCACACTCACAGGGGCCATCCGTAGAGGTGGAGCCTGATTTTGACACCCGCACACCGCCGCCTCTGGCAGCGTGCGGTCTTGATGTGGTGGTGCTGCAAGAGCACACGCTTCTCCTTGGGTCCGCTGCACCACCTGCTAGCTTGCTTCATCGTGCGCTGGTGCCCTGCACGGCGGTTCGCGCTGGGGTGCTTCGTGTTGGCGCTCGGGGATGATGTCGTGCCGAGGAGGAGGAGGTGCGTCGTGGGCTACCTCACCCGCCTGGGAAAGGGGAGGCAGCGAGCGAGACAGTGCAGGGGGCTCTCCAGCGATGCCAACAAGCTCGGCGATGCGGTCAAGCCAATCCTCGTGGAGGTCATCGGCCGGATGATAGTGCAGAAGCTCACGCACCCTGAGCAGCGCAACCTACGTGTTCGCGGGTCCGCGGCGAGCATGAGAAGACAACACAACGGCTGGGGTAAGCAAGGAGTTGCGGTGCGACCATAATGCCACACGAAAGCCAGTAGTGACGAGTCCTGCTGCTCGTGGGCCGCACGACCTGTGGCAGCGTTGGTCGTAGGGGAAGGTGAGCGGCGAGGGGCTCCATTTCCCGCGGGTGCCATCTGAGCGACCTTAGCGGCCCGACGTTCGACGCAGACACGGCGAGTATCGGCCATAGGGATGACGCACCGGAAGCGGAGCGAATGGTGGACAAGAGGCTTTGACACACCCCTACCTGGTGCGCCAAATGTCGGATTCAGGGCTCCGCAAACACAAGAAAAGGTTCAAACTCTGGGGCGTGTGCGAAGAACTCAACCCCTTCAGCCAACAAGTTCGTCGCCCCCACGGCCTAGGTCGATGAACAAGGAGGAAGATGGACACGAAATTTTTCCTAGGTTTGGGCCACCTTGCGATGTAAAACCCTACTCCTGCTTTGTGGTGGATTAGTCTCACGAGGGGCTGAGGATGAACTAGTACAAGGGAAGAACAACCTCACGAGGTCTGCTCTGGTGAGGATGTGAGTTGAGGATGGATCAGATCTCCCTCTATGGTGGTTTCTAGCCTATACTTATAGTGGCCTTGGTCCTCTTCCCCCAAAATGTAGGCGGGAATGGATCCCATAGTGGCCAATTCAAAAGTTTGTCTTCTCCTGCAAAGCTCCTGGTCATGACACTGCGGTAGGCTCGGCGATGACATCCGTCGTGCCATTCTGGCGGTCTTGGTCTTGTTGCATGGGAATGGAAACCTTTGGCTGATTCCTCGGCACTCCGCGCCTGCGCTTGCCTCCTTAGCACCAATGAGGAAACCTGAACCTCAGCACCCACTGGCGTTCGCTTTGGCCTTAGTCATCATGACTTGCCTCACCGCAATCTTATGAGGTTGAGCACCTACATAGAAATCTCCGCTCCTCAGGAGGCAGCCTAGGGAGGCCGCTCCCTACGGAGGTCTTGGTGTCATCCACCTCGCGAGGCTTGGCCCCTCGCGAGGTTCTTGACTTGTTTGTGTCGTAGATGAGCCGTACCAGGCCATTGATGAAGCCATGCCGTGGGCTGCAGTGAGGCAAGTCTGGGTACCTTGGTTACCAGAATGTCAACAGAGGGTGTTTTCTTTTGATCCCGTGGCCCCGCTCAATGTTAGCATTTGCTTTGTTTGTGTTTTAAACTCATATTCCGGATAATTTAAAATGCCACATAGGGCAATGGATAATACGACGAGAAATAAAATGGCAATGGATAATACGATGACAAATTTACAATGGTGCGGATAATAATTGTCTTACATATTCTGGATAATTTAAAATGCCACATGTGGCAAAGCCCAAAAGACATGGGGGCAAGAGAAGAAGGAAATCGCAGACAACGATCTAGGTCGCTACTGTCTCTACTCGTCGATGGATCACCGGGCGACGAGATCCTCAAGCTCCTTCTTCATTTCCTCATGACTTGACAGTAGCCATGGATTCCTCCACCTCCTGCTCACGCTCGATGGATCTAGGTCGCTTGACAGTAGCCATGGATTCCTCCACCTCCTGCTCACGCTCGAGCCGGAGCTTCCTCAAGTCACCCATCAGTTCCTCGACGACCACTTTTAGCGTCATCCCTGAGGCACTACTATGCTCATGCAGCTTCTTCCAGCCGACGGCCTCCTCCTCCATCTCGGCGAGCACCTTGAGGAACTTTGCATTGTCACCCATGAGTTGCTCGATGAGGCCGGTCGCCTTCTCAACCGACGCATCGCTAATCTCGAGCAACTTCATCATGTCGTCGACCAGCTCCTGCTAGTTAATTAGGCCAGCGAGAATGTCATCGTCACTGGCTAAGGACTTCAGCACTGCCAGCTTGTTGCGATCGCTGATACGGCGTGTGCACTTGTGAGAGCCCTCGTGTGCCGGTGAGATTTCGTTTGAGGGCTCTACGGTGCGCCAGGACATCTCTGCTGCGGGTGCCGCGTAGCGGAGAGACCTCTCTAATGCTTCCGCGGCCTTGGTCTTTGCTCCCGGGTTATATGTCGACCTAAAACTCCTCCTACCGGCCATGGCGGAATGACTTGACAGGAAAGACCTGTTTCGTGGGTGATGAGGAGAGGTACTGTAAAGTAATTTTTTAGTGGGTAGTTTTATATCCCGATGCTAAGTGTGAACACATTTAGGTTTGATCGGTGTGAACGGATTTGCAGTTACTTATTGCATTGTGATCTGGAATATGACGACAAACAAGGTCAAAATTTATTGATGGTTCTGGGCTAGAAGCCCAAAACACACCTTCATATGGCTGCCCCTTTCTGTTGTTTTGGCTCATCGCAAACAGTTCTTATGGATCAACCGTATTCCATGCATCGCACATTGATAACCCAAAAGTATAGGGGATCGCAACAGTTTTCGAGGGTAGGGTATTCAACCCAAATTTATTGATTCGACACAAGGGGAGCCAAAGAATATTTGCAAGTATTAGCAGCTGAGTTGTCAATTCAACCACAGCTGGAGATTTATTATCTGCATCAAAGTGATGAGTAGCATAGTAGTATGATAGTTTTGAGAGTGGTAGAAACAACACAAGTAACAGTAATAGTTATAGCAATGATTTTGTAGCAAGTGTAACAGTAACGATGGCAGTAGTAACTTAGGAAGAACAATATGGAAAAACTCGTAGGCATTGGATCTGTGAATTCGGTGGATGATATTCATCATATAACAGTCATAACCTAGGGCCATACGGCACTAGCTCCATTTCATAAATATAATGTAGGCATGTATTCCGTAAATAGTCATACGTGCTTATGGAAAGAACTTGCGTGACATCTTTTGTCCTACCCTCCCGTGGCAGCGGGGTCCATATGGAAACTAAAGGATATTAAGGCCTCCTTTTAATAGAGAACCAGAACAAATCATTAACACAGTGAATATATGAACTCCTCAAATTACGGTCATCACCGGAAAGTATCCCTACTTATGTCACTCCGGGGTTCGCGGAAACACATAATAGGTGACAATAACTTGCAAGATCGGATCTAGAATATAGATATAATAGTGATAACATAAACTGTTCAGATCTGAAATCATGGCACCTGGGCCCAAAGTGACAAGAATTAAGCATGGCAAAATCATAGCAACATCAATCTCAGAACGTAATGGATACTAGGGATCAAGCCCTAACAAAACTAACTTGATTACATGATGAATCTCATTCAAATCCTCACCGACTAGTGAGCCTACGAAGGAATTACTTACTCCTAGTGGGGAGCATCATGGAATTGGTGATGGAGAAGGGTTGGTGATGACAAAGAACGAAGACCCCCCCGCACCGGAGCCCCAAACGGACTCCAGATCTGGCCTCCCGATGAAGAATAGGAGGTGCAGTGGCTCCATCTCATGAACCACGATAATTCTTCCTCCTTGATTTTTTTCCTGGAAAAATAGGTATTTATGGAGTTGGATTCAGGGTCTACGGGGCTACCAGGTGGGGACAACCCACCTGGGCATGCCAGGAGGGGGGCGCCCTGGTGGGTTGTGCTCATCTAGGGGCCCTCTCTGGTGGTTCTTGGCTCCAGTAATTCTCATTTATTGTACAAAAAATCCTCGCAAAGTTCCAATCCAAGAACTTTTATTTCTGCACAAAAACAATACCATGGTAGTTGTGCTGAAAACATCGTCAGTCCAGGTTAGTTTCATTCAAATCATGAAAAATAGAGTCCAAAAGAAGAGGAAGAGCGTTAGGAAAAGTAAATATAACAGAGACATATCAACTCCCCAAGCTTAAACCTTTGTTTATCCTTGAGCAATTCATTTGATAAACTGAAAGTGAAAAAGAAAAACTTTTATGAACTCTTTTGCTCTTGTTTACATAAATAAGCTTAAGTAGCACCCATGTTTTCAGCCAAGATCATGACTAACCATGTTGACAATAACTCTAAAAAATTATATTAACTCATATAAATGGCATAATCAACTAGCGACCAATAATAAGATATCTCAAATGACAACACTTTATCAAAACAACCATGATATAATATGACAATAATGGTATCTCGCTAGCACTTTCTTAGACCGCAAAACATAAATGCAGAGCACCTCCAAAGTTGAAGCAGCGACTAAACATTATAATTCATGGTAGAAAAGATCCAGTCATGACGCACCCAACATTAGCTACACACAATGCATGAGGATGACAATAGTGCTCTCAAGATCTGGCGCTTATTTGGGAAGGTGATGACACAACATAGAAGTAAATAGATAGTCCCTTCGCAGAGTGAAGCAGTAATTTGCAGCGGTGCCAGAGCTCAAAATTTTAAAACAAAGGTAAATGAAATTTTGAGAAATGCAACCTTCTTGTTTACTTTGCGACCATTAGTTATCGGTATCTTTTATGCTAAACACATTAGTGGCGGTTCCCAAGCGATAAAAAGTAAAGGTTTACTCCCCCTCCACCAACAAACACAATCCACGGCTAACGGAATCCACATGTACTGTCTATACCAACATCAGTCCTGGGGGAGTTTTGTTTAATTGTTTGCAATTTGAATTCAGGACTAGGAATCCCTATGTAACACCCCGGATGAAACTTACCATATTTGTAACTCCAACTATTGCCATTTTCGGCTATGTGGTGTGATATTTCCTTCGTGGTTGGGTTTTTGTCTTTTGTTTTGCATTTTGTTCATGTCATGCATTTCATCTCATAGCATCATGCACATTGCATCTGCACGTTTTCATAAAACTAGCATCCACTCGTAGTTACCGCTCTTTGCTTCTCTTCGTTGCATTCGTTGACCGTTCCGAGACCAACCGAGTTTTCGATTCCCTCTTGTCTGACCGTTTGACCCTCTCTACACTTTACTCAGACCCCTCGCGCCCATCCGAAAGTTGTCCCAAACCCGACTCACTCTGTCATTACCAATGAGTCCGGATCATCCCCAAACATCCCCTATTTATCTTCAGTTTTTGGACCCCCTAACCTATTTATTCCGGATCGCCCGATCGCGATCGGAGGATCCAAATCATCCCCCTTTCGTATATATATAGACCCCTTGTCCATTTCTAGACCAAACCCAGCAATAACCAAAGACCCTCTTGATCCATCCTGTGCTCCTCCAACCTCGCACCTGAGCTCCTCGCTCGTGCCCTCCGGCGACCCCGCGGACAGCCATCATTCTCGTCTACCACCGACCATCTCCGGCGAATCCAACAGATGAGTTGCCGCCCATCTCCTCTTTCTCTCCCCTATTTCCCTCTCCTTCCTTCTCTAATCTCTCTCCCTTCCTTGTTTGTTTTCTCATCTGCCAGGAAACAAACGGGGCTCACCCCTGCTGCCATGGCCGCCGGCGACGGGAGCCGCCGTGTGTGTCCTTCCACCCTTTACCAAGTATATAGATGCATTAATTAAAATAAGAGATATTGTGATATCCCAATATAATCATGTTCCAACATGGAGCAATCTTCAACTTCACCTGCAACTAACAACGCTATATGAGGGGCTGAGCAAAAGCGGTAACTTAGCCAAACAACGGTTTGCTAGGAAGGTGCGTTAGAGGCTTGACATGGCAATATGGAAGGCATGGTAAACAAGTGATAGCTAGTGCAACATAGCGATAGAACAAAGCAACTAGCAAGCACAGATAGAAGTGATATCGAGGGTAATGGTCATCTTGCTTGAGATCCCACAAGGAAGAAGAAGGAGTCCAAGAAGAAGACAAACAGACATAGTTGAACGAATCCTCACAACTCCGGAACGAAACCGAAGATACCAAGAGAAGCAAACCGGAAAGAAGCAAACAACATGGTAAACAACCATCACATAAGCATGGCACGATGCACAACCAAGTATGATGCACGTATGGTTTAAAGAGGCATATCATGGCAAAGTGCAACAAACAACACTACAAGTTAAGTGGAGCTCAATATGCAACGAGTTGCATATTGACGAAACACCACATTCGAGTTATTTAATTCACTCTCATTTAAGTACAACAATATTAAATGTTGTTAAACATGGAAAGAGGTGAAACATAAGTAAACTAACTATTTAGGCAAGTTTAAATGAGGCCGAAAACAACAAAAAACAATTCCGGAAAATCCCCATGTGCATATTTTGAATTTGCTACTATTCTGCCCTAAAACATATTTTAAAGTCGTTAAATAGTAAAACAAAGTGCACCAAGTTAATCTTTGCATTTTCCACCCCATTTACATATAAAGTTTATTAAAATTGGAGCTACGGTTATTTAGTTGTGAAATAAATCATTTTAACATGGCATTTATGCAAAAATAAATCAAACAATAAGTTAAACATTTTTAACATGGATGAAAATTGCAAGTTATTAATCTACACAAAATTCTAAGCATTTTACATATATAAAACATATTAAACCGATGCACGGTTAATTAGTTATTATATGCATGAACATGGAGGGTTTTCTGCAAAACTGCACTCTCTAGAAAAATAGCTAAATCGCAGTAGCAGGAAAAAAAGACACAACAGGCTGAATCTGGTTGGCCCAATCGGCGGAAAAAAACAGAGGGGTGCTGGGGTGTGGCATCACCCGTGGGATTTGGCCCATATGAATAAGTAGCTGGGCTTGGCGCGTGCGATGCAGGAGGCGGCCTGAGGCGTGCGGTCGATGAAGCAGGGGGTCGACCGGAGTGGCTGGGGGCTCGTGTTTGTGGAGGAAGCAGAGGGATGCGGGGCGCTTGCAGCAGGTCGGCTGCGCGGGGTGAGGAACGGCAGAGTGGCGGAGGGATCCGACCAGGAAGGGTCACGGGAAATGGTGGGGCTGGATGGATCCACCTCGGATCAGGCGAGGCAGGGATCCATGGCGCGAACAAGGCTCCTCCTTTTTGTCCTAAAGACAGAGAGAGACCGCGAGGTTAGGGAGAAGGAAGAACCAGGGGAAGAAGAAGAGGGAGACAACGAGGAGCTACAGAAGGCCCAGCCTTGGAGCACTGATGCTCGACCACAAGCATCAGGGAGGCAGGAGGCCTCGAGCGCCGGGCATCCATGAGCTCAGGCGGTTCAGGGCGCGGTCAACATGAGCAACACTCGCGTCCTAAAACTGATGAAGCGGGCGGCGACAGCTTCGTTCGTCTGATGGAAGCAGAGACGACGCCCTGCGGCGGGAGGCGAGCATGGGCAGTCGGGGCGAGAGGAACCGGTGGCACAAACGGCAGGGACGGGAAGGACACACACGGCGGCTCTGGTCGCCAGCAGCCATGGCAGCAGGGGAGAGCCCCGTTCGTTTCCTGGCAGATGGGAAAACAAACGAGGAAGGGAGAGAGATTAGATAAGGAAGGAGAGGGAAACAGGGGAGAGAAAGAGGAGACGAGCGACAACTCATCTGTTGGATTCGCCAGAGACGGTCGGCGGCAGACGGGAACGACGGCCGTCTGCGGGGTCGCCGAAGGGCGCGGGCGAGGAGCTTGGGTGCGAGGTTGGAGGAGCATAGGATGGATCGAGACATGCTGTGGTGATTGGTGGGTTTGGATCGGGAGGGATCCCGAGGTGGGATTTGAGTGCGGCGACGACGGGGACAGATGTCCTAGAATCTAGGGTTTGGTCTAGAAATGGACTAGGGGTGTATATATATACGAAAGGAGGATGATTTGGATCCTCCGATCGCGATCGTGCGGTCCGGAATAAATGGGTTAGGGAGTCCAAAAGAGAAACTGAAGATAAATAGGGGATGTTTGGGGATGATCCGGACTCATTGGTAATGACAGAGCGAGTCAGGTTCGGGACAACTTTCGGACGCGCGCGAGGGGTCTGAGTAAAGTGTAGAGAGGGTCAAACGGTCAGACAAGAGGGAATCGAAAACCCAGTTGGTCTCGGAACGGTCAACAAATGCAACGAAGAGTAGCGAAGAGCGGCAACTACGAGCGGATGCTAGTTTTATGAAAACGTGCAGATGCAATGTGCATGATGCTATGAGATGAAATGCATGACATGAACAAAATGCAAAACAAAAGACAAAAACCCAACCACGAAGGAAATATCACACCACATAGCAGAAAATGGCAAGAGTTGGAGTTACAAATATGGTAAGTTACATCCGGGGTGTTACACCCTATTACTGCCCCTCTCATGCAAGGATGAGTGAATAAACACTCATCACTAGAATAACCCGCTTAGCATGGAAGATGTTGACTACCTCCTGTCGCTCTACGAACAATCCAGGCACACAAAAAAGAATATTTGTTTGAAGTTTTTAGAGGTGGCACATGCAAATTTACTTAGAACACTGGGTAATACCGCATATAGGTAGGTATGGTGGACTCATCTGGAATAACTTGGGTTTCATGATTTTGATGCACAAGCAGTAATTCCGCTTAGTACAGGCGAAGGCTAGAAAATAGGTTGAGAAGCAGCTAGCTAGAGAGCAAAAATGGTCATGAACATGCATTATGCATAAGTAACATTGGATACTGGCATGAGTAGGATATGAAACACCATGGACATAAATATCAACTATGAGTAGGCTATGTTGGTTTTGATTCAACTACATGCATGAACATGTGCCAAATCAAGCCACTCGAACATTCAGAGGAGGATACCATATTATCATACTACATCACAATCATTTTAATGCAATGTTGACATCCAAGATAAATCATTATCCACTCCTAGCTACTTAAGCATGGCATGCGAAGCTATAATCTCTAATTGTCATTGCAAACATGTTTGATCATAATAGGCTGAATCATGGATACTAGGTTAAACATATTTACAAAAATAGAAGAGGTTGAGTTCATACCCGTTCTCTCTGCCATAGCCAATTCACCAAATATCGTCATTATTGCCTATCACTTGCAAGACCGAATGATATGAAAATGTTAATAGTCCAAGAGTGCCGTGGACTAAGCTGGAATCTGCAAACATTTTATTCAAAGGAGAAGATAAGGTAATTTGAGCTCTTTGTTAGATCAACAATAATGCATATGAGAGCCACTCAACATTTTCATCGTGGTCTTTTCCTCGGTAAGTCTCGATAAAAGGAAAAGAAATTCAGATAAACACACTGAAATATTTTTGGAGTTTTTAGTTTTTCTTGAAGAAAGCAAATTAAAGAAAAGGAAAATGAAAACACGAAAAACTATTTACATGGGAAAGCTCCCAACGAGCAAAAGAAGAACAAGGAAATCCTTTTGGGTTTTCTTTTAATACTACAACTAATTAAACTAGAAATAAAAACCAAAAAGAAGCAGGAAATACTTTTGTGTTTTCTCAAAGTTTTTCAAACACACAAGAAGAAAGCGAGCAAAAATAAATCTAGCATGGATAATACAATGAAAAAGTGTGGACACCAATAATTGGAATGAAATGTGTAAGCATGAACGTAATGTCAGTGGGTGTACGTACTCCCCCAAGCTTAGGCTTTTGGCCTAGGTTGGTGATCACCATTTTGCGGCTTGCATACTAGTCAGAGTGATAGCTCATGAAGGCTCTTGGTGCAGCCTCCGCAGCCTGCCGAGCAACCACAACCCACGTGTTGTGTGCACAGGCCTCGCTCTCAAGAACATAATATCTTCCGTTGCTATGATAATCAAAAAGAGAAGCACATGCAAAAATGTGTCCACAATGGACCTTTTATTAAATAGCAGGTTATAAGTAGAATCATGGATTTCACCACTAAGGAACTTATGGCATTTCATGGCGTCAAAGTCTAAGTACTATGAGGGCAGGATAGGATCATAAGGCCAGAGTGAAACACCCAGCTCCCTTTCTAAACGTGTGGCATAAATCCCACCATAAAAATATCCACTACCAGCATTGTGTTGGAACCTGCGTGCAACAATCGCTCCAAGGTTATAGCATTTGACACCGGTGAGAGCGGTGTGTATGAGGCTCAAGTCAGGAGCACAAAGTGTACTACAATCTTGTTTGCCTACAATGCATTTCCATTAAATAGTCAAAGTATTGAATTGAGGGGAAACGGATGCTCTTTATTCTACCTTGTATCACTCCTCTAGTATCACCATAGCAAAGGCTAGTCAAGAATATCTCATACTCAGATCTTGGTGGTTCGTCCAGCGAACCCCAAAAGAAATTTTGAAGTAGTTAGCAAATGTCTCTAGAGGTAAGGTAAATGGATCGTCATACAGTTTAAATGACACTCTAGACTCACAATGATGGAATTTAAATTCTTTGGTAAATGATTCAGAGAGGCTGAGATGTTGGTTGCACTTATCTTCGATGTTGCGACCGAGCTCGGCGTTGTGAACATATTTCTCAAATTCTTCTTTAATACCTACACTCAACATGAAATTGTTGCACAACTATAAGAATGATTTGGTAGCAGCATCCCGAATAGAGTTTGGGCTTGGTTCCACATAAGATCGACGAATGGGCTGCTACTAGCAGATGCCTCCGAGGACCTCCGCCTCGAAGAACTCCTTCCAAAGAGGTTCATCATATTTGCATACAATTTTCTGAAAATTTTTGGGTCACAAAATTTTTGTCAACAAAACTTCACAAGATTGATATCAACTACTCATAGGGATGCATAGAGGCCATATCAAGCATTCAAACTACTTAGAACTCTAAGAATTCAACATGCAAGCTCATCTACATCAGCACCAAGAGTAGCTAATTATTCAAAATATAAACCGCTAAAGCAAAAACTAATTAGACCATTGGAGGAGTCACATACGAAGTAGCATTCCCCCAAAACAGTTTGGGAAATGGAGCTTCGAGCAAAGAGATCGAAATCCGCGTGTTTGAGAGCAAGAACATCAGAGAGAGAGAGAGGGAGAGGGAGCGAGAGAGAGAGAGAGAGAGAGAGCTATGGTAAATGTTTTGGAGGTAGTTGATGACATGGCCTAAAGAGATAAGTGAGGGGGGCCACGTGGGGACCACAACCCACCAGGGCGCTCCTGGGGGTGCTGGCGTGCTGAGATGGGTTGTGCCCACCTGGTGCACCCCCTCTGATGTTATTTGCACCAAAAGATCTCAAATATTCGGAAAAATCGTGTTAAATTTTCAGTGAATTCCGAGGACTCTTATTTTTGGGTCATTTTTTATTGCACGGGAAATTCAGAAAACAGATAAAACATGGCATTTTATTTTATTTAACTAAGAAAAACATAAAATAAAAGTAAGGACAAAAAGTGGTGCCTACTAAATTCCTCAATTTCATACCTCTCAAAAGAGACCCATTAATAAGGTTGATCAAGTCTTATTAACAACCACCTTCGATCGACATGAAACCGATGAACTTTCGTAAAACACTAAGTTACCTCAACGGGGATATGCACGTCCTCAACAATAAGCATTTCATATTTCTTTTTGGTAATAGGTTGAGGTAGTTGAGAACTTCCAATAGTGATTGTCAGAGATTTTTCAGTAACATTAATACCATTCACTTTGGAAAGTGCACCGTATGCTCATTAACATTGATATGAAAAGTGACCTTGCTTTTATTGCAATCTATAACAGCTCCTGCAGTATTCAAGAAGGGTCTACCAAGTATAATCAACACGTTGTCGTCCTCGGGCATCTAAAGTATAACAAAGTTCGTTAAGATAGTAGCATTGGCAACAACAACATGCACATCCTCACAAATACCGATAGGTATGGTAGTTGATTTGTCAGCCATTTGCAACGATATTTCGGTAGGTGTGAGTTTATTCAAATCAATTCTTTTGTATAAAGAAAAAGGCATAACACTAACACCAGCTCCTAAATCACACAAAGCGGTTTTCGCATAATTTCTTTTGATGAAGCAAGGTAAAGTTGGTATTCCCGGATCTCCAAGTTTTTTAGGTACTTTGCATAAGGGGACATCTTTAAAAGAATAATTAGCAAGCATGGTGGAGATTTAAAATTCTAGTATTTTCCTATTATTTGTGATGATTTCTTTCATATACTTTGCATAAGGGGACATCTTTAATATGCCAGTCAAGCGAGTGCACAAAAGACTGGCCTAAGAATTTCAGCAAAGCGTTCAAATTCTTCATCATCATTTTTCTTAGTTGATTTCGGTGGGAAGGGCATTGGTTTTTGAACCCAAGTCTCTCTTTCTTTTCCATGTTTTCTAGCAAAAAAGTCCCTTCTATCATATCTTTTATTCTAGGGTTGTGGGTTAGCAAGATCAATAGGTGGTTCTATTTCAACATCATTATCTGGTTGTTTATTATTTATTTGAGTGTATTCATGAACCTCATAACTATGTTTTTCATTATCAATAGGTGAGTGTTCATTACCAGATTGAGTTTCAACATCAGAAATAGAAACATCATTATCATTATTAGGAGGCTTTTCTATTTCAGGTTCACTAGAGGTATGCAAAGTCCTATCATTTTAGTCTTCTTTTTCTTCCAAGGATTAGTTGCATCAGTATTAATTCTTTGAGATTCTTGTTCAATTCTTCTTGGGTGTCCCTCAGGACAAAGTGGTTCCTGAGTCATTCTACCTCCTCTAGTAATTACTGTAACAACATGATCATTGATATTATTGTTCATTTCATCAAGCATTTCTTTTTGAGATTTGGCAACTTATTCTAGTTGAGTTAGAACCACAGAGTCATGCTTTCCTACACCTTTAACATCATTGGTAATTCTAAATAACAAGTCACTCAAGTGAGAAAAATATCATAATTGTATTTCAATTGTTTCATAACAGTTGCATTGAAGCGATCTTGCTTTCTAATGTAATTATCAAAATCATAAAGGCATTGACTAGGATGCATATTATAAGGATTGTCATTGTCATTGAATTTCATCAAAGAATTTACCTCTACCACCTTGGGTGGTGGTGGTGTTTCAAGCCCATGTATCTCTTCAATAGGAGGTAAATTTTTGACATCCTCAGCTGTAATACCTTTTCCTTCATAGATTTCTTTGCCAATTGCATATCTTCGGGACTGAGATATAAAATACCCCTCTTCTTTGGATTGGGTTTAAGCACTGGTTCAGGGAGAGTCCAATCATCATAATGTTTCAATATGTTGTTTAATATTTCTTAAGCTTGTTCAATAGTTCGTTCCCTGAAAACACAACCAGCACAACTATCTAGAAAATCCCTAGAATCATCGGTTAGTCCATTATAGAAGATATCAAGTATTTAATTTTTCTTAAGAGGACGTGTCAGCGTTCTGGGAACCAGGGTACCCAGACTTGCCTTCCTGTGGCCCATGGCATGGCTCCATCAACAACCTGGTATGGCCCATCTCTAGCATCCACATGTCAAGACCCTCGCGAGAGGCCAAGCCTCGTGAGGGGGACGACACCAAGACCTCCCGAAAGAGCGGCCTCCCTAGGTGGCCTCCTGAGGAGCGGAGATTTGTATGCAAGCACTCACCTCATGAGGCTGGGTGACGCCAACCATGATGACCAAGGCCAGGCGCACGCTGGCGGGTGCAAAGAAGCAGGTTTCCTCTTCGGTGCAAAGGAGGCAAGCGCAGGCGCAGAGTCCCAAGGAATCAACCAAAGGTTACCGTGTGCGTGCAACAAGACCAAGACCGCTAGGACGGCATGATGGATGCCATCACGGAGCCCATCAAGATGTCACGGCCAGAAGCTTTGCAGGAGAAGACCACCTTTCGTCAGGATAAGTTGTACTACTTGTCTCCCTTCAAAGTTGGCCATTGTGGGATCCCTTCCTGCCTAAGTTTTGGGGGAAGAGGATCGAGCCCTCTATAAGTATAGCGCCACCACCATAGAGGGGATCGGACCCCCAAAGGTCGAACCCCTTGAGCCAATTTCCACCCACAGAGCAGACCCCGTGAGGCTGTTGATCGTTGTACCAGTTCATCCTCCGCCCCCGCGAGGCTAATCCACCACAAAGTAGGAGTAGAGTTTTACACTTCAAGGTGGCCCAAACCTGAGTAAACTGTCGTGTCCATTTCATTTCCTGTTCATCGAGCTAGGCAATGAGAGCAACGAGTTGGCTGGCTGAAGAGGTTGAGTTCTTCATACACGCCCTAGAGTTCGAACCTTTCTTGGGTCTGTGGAGCCCTGAATCCGACATTTGGCACGCCAGGTAGGGGCGTGTCGAAGCCTCTCTTCCGTCGATTGTTTCGCCATCGCTCCGCTGTTCTCATAGCGGACGCTCGTCAAGTTCGTGCTAAGCGCTGGGAAGCCTTCGCCACGTGCGTCGCTGAGATGGTGCCCGCGAGCAACGGTGCTCCTCGCTGCTCCACGTCGCCTGTGGCCAACACTGCTACCGGCCGTGTGATCCATGAGCAGCGGGACTCGTTGCTGCCGCCCTCCGTGCGACGCGTCGGCCGCATCGCCACTCCGTTGCTAACCTCGACCGCTGCTTTGTCTTCTCATGCTCGACACGGGCCAGCGAACGAGCATGCGGTGCTGCTCATGGCATGCGAGCTTTGCGCTACCGTCCGGCCGATGACCTCTACGAGGACTGGCTAGACCGCATCGCCGAGCCCATCAATGCTGTTGGAGAGGCTTCCGCGCCATCTCGTTCGCTGCCTCCTCCGCCACCCCACGCGGGTGACGTGGCTCATGGCGTGGCTCCTCCTCCTCTCCGGCAAGATGTTGTCCCCGAGCCAAGGCGTGAGGCCCCCCAGCGCGACCCGCCACACAGGGCGCCCGCGCGCGATGAAGAAAGTTGTCGGGTTGTGCAGCGGCCTGAGGGAGAGGCGCATGCACTACCAGCTCCTTTGGCACCCCCGTGCCAAGATCGCATGCAGCATAAGGTGGTTGCGCGTGGGCGTCAAGACCAGGTTTCCCTTCATGGTAGGCTCCCGTGAGCTCAGCGGCTGCTAGGCGTTCACTCCGAAGCTTTGCCGTGTTGTCTGGCCCGACAAGTTCAAGCCAAATCTACCTCCACGGTATGACATTACTCCTGACCCAGCCGAGTTCCTCCAACTCTATGAGCTGAGCATTGAGGTGGCAAGCAGTGACGACAAAGTCATGGAAAACTGGTTCCCCATGGCTCTCAAGGACAGTGTGCGCTCGTGGCTCCTGAACCTCCCGGTGGGGTCGATCTCCTCCTGGGACAAGTTGCGGGAGCGTTTCGTCGCCAACTCCCAAGGCACCGGTGACTGTGCTCCTATCATAGGCGACCTGCAGTGCATCAAGCAGCAACCAGGGGAGACCTTGCACAAATACATCTAGCACTTCACCAACGTTCACCTCAAGATCCCCAAGGTGTCGGGCGAGGCCATCATCTCAGCATTCACTGATGGCGTGGGACGTCAAGATGAAGGAGGAGCTCGCCATACACGAGGACCTGTGCTCAGCTCGGGAGATGTTCAATATGGAGACTAGGTGCACAAGGGCAAAAGAAGGTCGTCTCTCACTCCTCGAGCTCCTAGAGGCCTACCCAGAAGACAAGAAGACCAAGACGAAGGACGTGAAGTGCAAGGGTCCGATGGTGCTCGCAGCCGAGCCCGAGATGAAGCGCGGTCATGATCACCCTGAGTCTTCCAAAGGCAACCACCCATTCCGCGTCTTCCACAACATGCACATCCACAACACCAACGACTGCCAAGAGCTCAGGACCATTTGGGATAGATGCCTTGGCTGCCGCCCTGAGCGCAATGATCGTGCCTAGGGCCGCAGAGGAGGCCGCGGTGGAGGCCACTGGGACAACCGTGACCCCCGTCAAGGCTGGCCCGACCAACCTCGTGGGGAGCGCTGGCAAGACCAGCCTCACGATGGTCCATGCAGGAACCAACCTCGTGAGGACCGCCCTCAGGGCAACGCTGGCCTTGCTCCGCTGTGACCTCCACCAAGAATGAATGATGACCACCGCCATGATGGGGTCAGGGGCTTCCAAGAGCCTCGTGCTATCGCCTACATCCTGGGAGGTGCTCAGGCCCCCGCCTCACATCGCATCTTCAAGCAGTTCACTCGTGAGGTGAACGCGGCCCTCCCCAACCTCGAGGCGTCGCGTTCACTAACGTGGTCCAAGTACTCCATCACCTTCGACTCTTCGGACCAGCTCAAGTGCGCGGCCACTTCAGGCGCGCTCCTGATGCTCTGTTCACCAACCATCAGCAATGTCCTCATGACCAAGACACTCATCGATGGTGGTGCGAGGCTCAATGTCCTCTCGGTCGAGATATTTGACAGGCTCCAGGTGCCATACGACCAGCTTCTGCCCACCAAGCCATTCTCAGTAGAGACCGATGGCTCTACCCTCCCCATAGGGCAGATCCGTCTCCCCGCCACCTTCGGCAAGCGCAACAACAACCGCACCAAGCTCATCGACTTCGAAGTTCCTCACATTTTCCTACCATACAACGCCATCCTCGGGTACCCAGCCCTGGCCAAGTTCAAGGCAGCGACTCACCACGGCTACAACATCCTCAAGATGCCAGGAAGCTGCGGCATCATAACGGTCGCCTGCGATGAGAAGGATGGGGTGTGCTCCCTTAAGCGCGCCTTCCAGGCCGCACCGGTCGAGAACTCAGATGGCGAGGGCACCACCCATCCTCCTGAGGTAATCCCCAAGAAGAAGACGCAGCTCCTCCCGAGGGGCCCTCAGCATGCTGGTGCACTCGATGCCCGTGCTTCAAGCCTTGCTCTCTCTACTGGGGCGCCTTTCCCTCTTCCATAGGAAGGCATGCCCGGTTCCCCATCAGGTTGGGCTCGGGGGCTCTCCTATGGAGGGCCTCTGACCTAGCCAGCGTCACGTGGGAGGCATTCGGGCACCATGTGGAGGCGTGCTTCAACGCGCGCTTTCGAGAACAAGGTACAGGGTGCGAAGCACCAAGTGCTTAGGTGTTCATCACCAGAGAAATCGACGATCTTCAGGAGGAGCGGGAAAGGCGCGGTGAGCGCCGACCTATGTCACTTAGTGCAGCTGCCGCCCAGGACATGAGCTGCAAGTTGCGTGTTTGCGTCAACATCCCGGGCCTCAATAGGGCTGCTTCCTAGGACCTCTTCTGGCTGTCCCGCATTGGCTGGTGAGGAGCTCTTCCTACGTTCGCATGCTGTTAGTCCTGCCAGGCGCGCCTCTCTCGCTCCAGTGCTGCATGCAGGGTGTCCTGGCGGCTCGCGAAGCCAGGCGCTAGGCAATCCTGACAGAGGACGGGCCGGAGCCTCCGGAGCCTCACGGGGCTCAGGAGCCTACCTGTTCATGAGGAACAACTTCTGTGGTGCGCATCTCCAGCTACTTCAACACTTCTACCCTAACGGTGCTAGGTGAATTTTTAGTTGTTCAGTTGAGGGCGCCCCTCGGGCTGCATTATCCTCAAGCTGTACGGGTCCGCCCTACAGCATGTATTGTTTTGCGCATCTATCATAACTGGCTTCACCCTTTCATGAGTTGCCTTATATTATTACCTGCATATCCGGTGCTTCGCCACCACGAGCGTCGTGCGCCCTTACAGACCCGCCCATGACCGCCTCATGATTAAGGACTGGCACGGCGTCTGTGCTTGGGTCCGTCCCTGTAGCGTCGCTAAACCCAAGTGGCCAAGCTCTGTCTCGCGGGACAACCCCGTGTTCATCACCTCCCATGTTCCTTGGTGCCTTGTTCTCGCATGAGCTAATCGTGAGCTGATAAGCTAGGGCGTGCGGCACGGTGCCTCACTGTTGTGGGAGCCGCACGCCGGTTGTCTTTCTTTAGGTTTGTTGCATGAGAAGCCTAGGCACGGCGTCTGTGCTCGGGTCCATCCCTGTAGCGTCAACAAATCCAGCGGTTGAGCACTGTCTAGCGGCTGGCATAGTTCATGTCACCTCCTGGGGTCATTGGTGTTTGGCCTTCTCATGCAATATCCTCTGAGATTCACTCGGCGCAGGTGACCTAACCATCTCACAGGACCTCCACGAACATCCCTACCAAGAAATTCAGGCCAACCCGTCTTGAGGCAGGGCCTCGTGAGTCCCACGCTGGCTCATGGGTACCCATATACACCTCCTCTAGTCCTGCCGTGCAAGCCACATGCCAGGACAGGGCTATACACGCCCCGGAGTCTCCCCTCAGAGGGAGCTCCGACCCATGCACCAGTGGAAGCCCCATGCTCCATGCTGGCGGATGACACAGTTATGGAGCGGCTATGCGCATGCAAGAGTGGACGCATCATCCTCTGTGCTGATGAAAAAACAACTTAGGATGCCCTAACGGCTGCACTAACCTCAGCAGAGCCCCTAGGGCTCACAATCAGGCCCCACTGTGGCACCTTTCCCCATGGGTGAGCCGCGAGAGGGGGCTGGGCACGGGGGCTACGGCCAGGTCACGCCTGGCGCACGCCACCTTACCAGGTCTTCTGCACCTGGTCTTCTCGTGAACCTCCCAGGTCAAAGCTTGCGAGGAAAGGTATGAGGGCTCTGGATTAACCCAGACGCTGCTTACATTTCCTTCACGAGGTACGTTCGCATGTCAAGGGGGACCCCTGAGCTTCGCGACTCAGGGGCCTCACTGGTCAAGTAGCCCCTTACCCCTTGGTCTCGTCCTGGTGATCCGGACGCCCCAACGGCGGTTGAGGTATGCGCAGGGCCGGGCCCTGCCGACGCAGAACACTAAAGGCAAACGGAAGGAAATTGAGCACGGAAAGGAAGTCCTGCAATCATAGTAACATATTACAGAACAAAATGTCTCATGAATTCAAAGAAGAAGTTATTATGCCTCCACGAGGCATGGTAAATGTTGCAGGATGAATCCGGGGAAGCACTGCTTTCATCCTTCCTTGCCGCCACCAGCCGCCTTGGGGAGTGTGTCTTCGATGGTGTCGCTGTCGCCTTCACCGCCGGCTACGGCCGCCGCGGCTTCAGGGTCGATGCTGCAGAACTTCACCACCAAGGGCTGCACCTACTCCTTCACGGCATCGGGAGCAGCGTCCAGGGACTCGGGCGCCACCGGCTCGAGCAGCGTGCCAAGGTCCAGGCTGGGGTACCGGAGATGGAGGTGGCTGAAGACACGTGTTGCGGCCGCAATGAAGAGCGCGCGTTACTCCCCTTCCTCCGTGGAGCCCACCGTGGCGGCAATGTTCTCAAGTTCCCCGATGAGCTTGGTGAGAAGACCGGGAAGGCCGTCATCAAGGGTCACCAGTGGCTCCTCATACCCCTCCTCATAAAGGGAGCGAAGCGCTGCGCGGGACTTCGGCTCGAGGGAAGCGAAGGCATCGCACTCTGCCTTCTCAGCCGCGACAAGGGTCTTCTCCTTGACTTCCAGCCGGGCCGTCTCCTTGGAGACATTCTTGGTGTGGGACGCCCGGGCAACCTCCACTTCCTCCTTGAGCTTCGCCAGGCAGCTTCGCTCTATGGCCTGCTCTTGGGCCTCTTGCTCCAGCTTGGCGTCGCGGTCGGCAAGCGCGGCCTATCGGACCTTGAGCTCCTCCTCCTGCTCCTGGAGCCGACGGGCATGGTTGGTCTGCTCCTCACGAAGCCTCTTCAACTTTGCCTCCACCTCACTGTAGCGACATTTGGCAGACGTGGCGTTGGCCAGCGCAGCATTGAGATCCGCCGCGGATTCCCTTGCCTGCTTCTTGCCATCCGCGGTGGCAGCTTCGGCCTGGCCACATGCCACCCTGATGGACGAGTCGACCTGGAGCCACCCCAAGATCAGCTCCACGGGTCCCGTCACCGTGCAACCGTCAACACCTTGAAGATCAGCCCGAAGCCGGTCCAGCGCAGAATAAGCCTCCTCCAAAGCACCGGTCCTGGCAGAGGAGCGTTGGTCCGCCGGTGTAAGGGCTCGAGGAGGAGGTAGCTCTGGCACCTGGACTGGCATCACTACAACAACAAGAGGGGCAGGGGGCTCTGGAGCCCTCGTGCACTCCATGGGCGCGTCGGGGACCGACGCCCTCGGAGTCTCCTGGGCTTTGGGAGCGTTGTCCTCCTTGTTCCTCTTCACCCCAGGATTTAGCCTGGCCGCCAGGAGGTAAACATCATAAGCATGGTGTTGCAACGAAAAATCAAGGATAAAGTAAGGTACTTACTCATTGTCGGTGGTGAATTCCCTCAGCAAGGGCCTCTGCACGCTTGAAGGCTCAGCCGGGCGCACGATAGACGCATCCGTAGCAGCGGCGACATGCGATAAGGTAAGGGCGCCGCCCCGAGGCAGCGTTGTCGCCTTGCCCCCTTTCGAAATCCCGCAGCTCAGCCTCCACAGCAGGGTCCCCCTGGACTTCGTGATGACCCCGGGAGAGTGTGGGGATCCCTCGACCAAGTCCTCACATGCATCCTCGTAGTCAGGGAGATCTCGGAGGAGCTCGCTCTGTAGTGCAGGAGAAGTCTCCCCCACCCCTTCCATGGTCGCCTCCAAGTCCTCCTCCTCCTCCTATCCCGAGTCCTCGTCAAAAGATACCGGCACCGGGGATTTTGGGGATCCGGACGGCACGAGCACCTGCTTCTTGTAGGCCGGCATGGCAGCGGCTAGCTTCGCCACGTCGTCGCGGAAGTCCAGCGGACGGTAGGCCACTTGGAGGCCACTTGGATCCTTCCTGAGCAAGGTATGCACGGCCCTGCCCAGCTCCTCACTCGTCAGGTCCCCTCGGCGTAGCCAGAGGTCATCATCTACGCCCTTGAGGTCCCACATGGGGCGCGAATGAGCTTGGAGAGGGGCCAGGAGCTGCGTCAGGAACTCCTGAACAATCATGACCCCCGTCAGCACCTCGGAATCCATGTCTGCCTGCATCTTCTCCAGGATTGGCGCCGCCCGGGGGAGAGCAAGCTTCTCATGAGCCCACTGGTCCAGGTTCTCCGGCGGCCTGGTTGGCAGCTCCTATCGAGCGTGAAGGCTTCGGGCGTCTAGGTAGATCCACTTGCATCGGAAGTCGTCCACCTTCTTCCCGGCCTTCATGAGCGCATTGCCACCATGGATCGCGATGAAGGAGATGCATCCGGAGCACTGGTTCGAACCGTGTGTCCGGAGGGAGAAGAAGTGGCGGAACAATGCAACGGAGGGCTTCACGCCCACGAAGGCATCACAGTAAAAGGCGAAGATCAACAAGAGGAGGATGGAGTTGGGCTGGAGATGAAGCGCATGAATCTAATAGTGGTTGAGGACGGCGAGGAAGAATTTGGAGAAAGGCGGGATGAGACCTGCGTAGATACTGTGAAGGAAGAAGGGGAAGAATGTACCCGCTAAGGTCCCCCGCTCAGTGGAGCCGACCTGAAGCTTGGTCTCTCTCCCCTTGTTGTCATTGCTCGCTGTCAGCGGGAGCGCGGCCGCTAGGTGCCTCGCATCGGTGATGGAGGATGGGCTGAGGGCCGACGTGGGCGAAGAGGCGGAGTGTGCGACCGGGACGGCGGGCTTCGTGTTCTTGGCCGTAATTTGTGAAGAGCTCGGAAGAAAAGGCTTGACGGATCTAGAGGCACTCTTGGCGAGAAGGGGATGAGATCTGGACCAAGGCGAAGGGAAGGCAATGAAGGCTTGGCTATAGGCGCTGACCTTTTTGTTAGCCCTTGCAATATTCAAGAGGGGTCTACCAAGGATAATTGACATGTTGTCGTCCTCGGGCATCTCAAGTATAACGAAGTCCGTTAAGATAGTAACATTACAAACAACAATGGGAAAATCCTCACAAATACCGATAGGTATGGTAGTTGATGTGTCAGCCATTTACAAAGATATTTCAGTAGGTGTGAGTTTATTCAAATCAATTCATTTGTATAAAGAAAAATACATAACACTAACACCATCTCCTAAATCACACAAAGTGGTTTTCACAGAATTTCTTTTAATGGAGAAAGGTACAGTTGGTATTCCCGGATCTCCATGTTTTTAGGTACTCCATCCTTAAAAGAATAATTAGCAAGCAGGGTGGAGATTTTAGCTTCTGGTATTTTCCTTTTATTTGTGATTATCTTTCATATACTTTGCATAAGGGGCGATCTTTAATATGTCTGTCAAGCAAGTGCGCAAAAAGACTGGACTAAGCATTTCAGCAAAGTGTTCAAATTCTTCATCATCCTTTTTCTTAGTTGATTTCGGTGGGAAGGGCATTGATTTTTGAACCCTAGTCTCTCTTTCTTTACCATGTTTTATAGCAAAAAAGTCCCTTCTATCATATCTTTTATTCTTGGGTTATGGGTTATCAAGATCAACAGGTGGTTCTATCTCAACATCATTATCTGGTTCTTTATTATTTGTTTGAGTGTCTTCATGAACGTCATCATTATCTTTTTCATTATCAGTAGGTGAGTGTTCATTACTAGATTGAGTTTCAGCATCTGAAATAGAAACACCATTATCATTATCAAGAGGCTTTTCTATTTCAGGTTCACTAGAGGTATGCAAAGTCCTATCATTTTCTTCTGCTTCTTATTTTTAGAAGGATGATGTGCATCAGTGTTATTTCTTTGAGATTCTTGTTCAATTCTTCTAGGGTGTCCCTCGGGATAAAGTGGTTCCCGACTCCTTCTACCTCCTCTAGTCATTACTCTAACAACATTATCATTGATATTATTGTTCATTTCATCAAGCAATTCTTTTTGAGACTTGGCAACTTGTTCTACTGGAGTTTGAACCATAGAGTCATGCTTTCCTACACCTTTGTCGGATTTCGGGTTGCGGCAGACCCTTGAGGTTCGAACACTGAGGTGTGCATGAAGATCTTTCCCCTACCAGCTCACGCGTCAAAGTCTCGCAAGGATCTATGCAAGAAAGATGAACACACAAGGGACACGAGATTTATACTGGTTCAGGCCACCATTATGGTGTAATACCCTACTCTAGTGTGTGGTGTGGTGGATTGCCTCAGGGGATGATGATGAACAGTACAAATGGAGAACAGCCTCGCGAGAGGTTGTTCTTGAGCTGGCGCGATGAACTGCTAGGGTGAGTTCGGTCTCCTCTCTCTCTGCTCGATCTATTCTCTCGATGCCCCTACCCTGTGGGTGGCTAGTCCTATTTATAGAGGGAGGCCCTGGGCCTCTTCCCAAATTATGAGCGGGAAGGGCGCCAACAATTGGCCATTTTGAAGGGGAACATCTGGTACACTTATCCTGACTAAAGTTGGTCTTCGGCTGCCAAAGGCTCTGACGATGACGCTGTCCTGGGCTCCACGATGACCCCCATCCTGCCGTTTTGCTGGTCTTGGTCTTGTTGCACCAAAACGGTAACCTTTGCCTGATGCCCTGGCCTGTGCTTGCCCCCTTTGCCCAAAGGGGAAACAAGGACATTGCGCAGAACGGCTCCTGCCTGGCGCCCGCCTGGTCTCGATCGACATGGCTTGCGTCAAGCGCACCTCGCGAGGTACCCTCTCCGCCTCCCCGTGAGCCCGCCTGAGGAGGCTTCTGCTGAGGAAGCTTCTTGTTGTCCACCCCGTGAGGCTTGGCCCCTCGCGAGGGTCTTGGGCTTGAGCTGATGAAGCTGGGCTGCATTGGGCCCCCACTTGAGCCACGACTCAGGCCGCAGGCAGGCAAGTCTGGGGACCCTCGTTCCCAGAACACCGACAGTAGCCCCCGGGCCCATGGTGCACCCGGACTTGGCTTAGCGGAGAATTGAAGGGTAAGTGCGAAGCGCCATGGGCCCCAGTAGCCTGCGGCCTTGGGCGCCGCGTGGCGATTGATTGGACGTGGGCGTCTCCGCTTCCCCACGACGCCTCGGCAACCGTCCATCTGACAAAAAGAGGTGCCCTGGCCAGACTAGCCTGCTTTGTTCTCGCTTGCCTTGCTTCAGATCCCCTTTCTCGCTCTTCTCCTTCCTGCTTCCGAAATCCTCCAGATCTGCCTCAATCCTTCCCATCCGGCAAGCCATGGTGCCTCGCAAGACCCCGACCGAGGCCTGGTACTCGCCAGCTCTGGATCCCCCGATTGTGTCGGAGAGGAATCTCACCCTCATGCGCTTGAGGACAATGGCACATGGCAACGTGGGGGCGACTGTGCTCAAGGCCGTCTCCGACTAGCCTGAAGTCAAGGGGAGCACCTTCTACCCGCTCTTCGTGAGCTCCATCATCGCCGATCTGGTGCCCCCTTTTTCCGAGTTCTTCCTTGCTGTTCTCTGCCTGTACAACTTGCAAGCTCTGCACCTCCACCCCAACTCTGTCCTTCTCCTGGCGATTTTCGCCTACTATTGTGAGGCCCACATTGGGGTAAAGCCCTCAGTGGCCTTGCTACACCATTACTTCTACCTCCAAGTTTCTCGTGGCCCCATTTCCGCATGCGTGAGCTTTATCGCATACTCCGGCTCCAACACCATCTCGAAGCCCGGGAAGAGGATCGAAGGCTTCTGGAGCAAGTGGGTCATGGTGGATGTCGGGCGCGTCCACCCCCGACTGGTGCTGCCTAGAGGGCACCCCAAGGCTGTCGATGCGTGGTCCCGCATGGAGCTTGTCGACCCGCGCGCGAGGGCGGTGCTGAAGAGGATGAACGCGGACCTGAGCCAAGCAACTTGGGGGCGGCGAAGCCGACCGGGGCCACGCTCCCGAGGGAGTTCCTGGAGCACCGGGTGGCTCCACTCCGGGAACACTCGCTCCCATTGTGGAGGCTTGGGGAAGCGGACGCCGCCCTTCACCTGAGCTCCGTGGCCCTGGCCGATGAAGATCTGGTTACGGCTCTCCACTCCTTGGTCGGGGGAGACGTGGCGAGGCTGGAGGGCGCTCCCGTCCTCCTATTCCTTCGTGGAGATTGGGAGCAGGTGGTGAACGCCATGCCCACCTTCAACGGTGAGGGGCTGGTGCCCGCAGTGGCTCCTGGGGATCTGGCGGCGTTGCCGACGATGAATGTGTCCTCCAGCGACTCCAGCGGGAGTGAGGAGGAAGAAGAGGAGGAGGAGGAAGAAGAGTCTGACTCCGAGGCGACTGGCGAGGAGTCGGGGGATTCCTTCCCTCGACGCAGGTCCCGCGCCCTCCGCTCCATGCCGGACAACGACGAGGCCGGTGCCAGGCGAGGAGGGGAGGATTCTCCCCTAGTCCCAAGGAAGGGCAGGTTGGGGCTTGTTCTCCCAGGATCCGCTCTATCTCCGGGGCGGTCTGGGGCCAGCTCCGGCCTTCCCGACGCGCCCTCTGCTTCCGTGCCTTCCAAGGCTGACCCCAGCTGCAGGCTCTCGGGCTTCAAGTTTGGCCGGAAGCTGCTTGAGCCCGCGAACGATGACCAGTAAGTGCTCAATCCGTGCTTTGCTTTGTCTCTGCCGCCGAGACTTGACGTCTGCACTCTTTTGACCAGGCCTGCACCTACGGTGAAGAGGTTGAAGGGCGCTTCTGTGGCCCTGCTTGAGGCGAGTTCGTCTGCCGGGGCAGCGCCTTTGTTTGCGGGGAAAGGAGGCATCGAGGCTCATGCCTCCCCTGCCCGGTCGTCCCCACGAGCCCAGCAAGGACACTTTGACGGGAGCCGGGGCTTGATGCTGGCGCTGGGGTGTCCAAGGCCTGGGAGGCTCCTTCCTCCCAAGCCGTGATCACACTACCGTCCTCTCTGCCTGCTCCACCGGCTCCCGTCTCTTCTGATTCCTCTGCCGTCTTGGACCAGACCACCAATGAACTGAGCCGGCTGCGGGAGGATCTCCAGAGCGCGGACCCCCGCCTGGTGGTCGGGCGCCTAGAGCTAGCTTCTGGTTGGGCCCACTCTGCCGCCTCTGTCCGAGCGGCGCTGAGCCAGGCTGTGTCTGCCTCTGTCGAGGAAAAGCAAGCCGCGCGCCAGGCCAAGGCCGCTCGCCATGCTGCCCAGGGCGACACTACGGATGCCCAGGGCCGCTGCAAGGCGCTGGAGGTCAAGCTACAAGGCCTGCGTGACGAGACCGCGAAGGAGGTCCGCATCCGCCAGGAGAAGGAGGAGGAGATGAAGGCTCGGGAGGCTGCTGTCAAGGACGGAGACGCCGAGCTTGTTGACCGCCATGGACGGTTGGAGACACTGGAGCAGGCGCTGAAGGTGGAGAGGACCGAGCTAGACCGCAAGGCGAAGGTCCTGGCCGAGGATCGAGTGGCCTTCGCCAAGCTGGAGGAGAAGGCTCGCGCTGCGCTGAAGACGCTCTATGAGGGAGGCTTAGAGGAGCCGTTGGCTGGCAAAGAGGACGACCCTGTCGAGCTGCTTCCCTTCCTGGTCCATGTGCTTGAAGATGCCGCGGACGGCCTTGGTCCTACGGCCGTAGCCGAGGCGCGTGCCCTGTCGTCTGTAGCAGTGACGGGCGTCCTCAGCCACATCTACCTTCGCGACCCCAACGTCGACCTCGACAGCCTGATGGACCCTGTGAGCGGTGACCTTGCCGCTGCTGCTGCTGAGGCTGTGAAAGGCCGAGCCGAGGCTTTGCTGGGGAGGTTCCGTGCCCTCAGCACCTTGCCTAGACGTGACGCCGCCAGTTCCGCGACTTCAGGAGGCGGAGCCGCCCAGCGTGACTCCACCACAGGCGGCGGCGCCACTGGAAAGTGGTCCCTTTGTGGCTTCTGTCCTGTTTTAATTCCTGCAACATGCACCATGCCTCGTGGAGGCGCTTAAACTTGTGTTTGGTGTCGTGAAACACTCTATGGCTTGTAATATTTGCTTTTGAATTCCCTAGAATTTGCATTTTCCCCTCCTATTTGCTTGTGTTCTACATCGGCAGGGCCCGACCCCGCGCATACCTCAGCCGTCGTTAGCACCGACAGGAAACCAGGACGGGACTAAGGAGTGAGGGGCTACGTGGCAAGTTAGGCTCCTGAGTCGCGATGCTCAGGAGTCCCCCTTGACGTGCAAACAACAAGTAGGGAAGGGAGGCATAGGAGTGGATTTGTCATTCTACGTCGGCAGGGCCCGGCCCCGCGCATACCTCAGCCGCCGTTAGCCCCGACCGGAAACCAGGACGGGACTAAGGAGTGAGGGGCTACGTGACCAGTTAGGCTCCTGAGTCGCGATGCTTAGGAGTCCCCCTTGACGCGCAAACAAGTCTTCATACCTTGACTCCGCTCGGGGAGAGGCGCGCGACGACCAGGTCCGAGGGACCTGTCTGGGTGGCGTGTGTTTGGGCGTAGCCCGGGCTCAGCCCCCGTGTCCAGCCCCCTCGCGCGGCAGTCCCGAGGGGAGGCGTTGCGATGGTGCTAGACAATGAGCTCTGGGCTCCCTGAGGTTGATACGGCCGTGGGCCACCCTCAGTTGCTTATCACCAGCGCGGAGCATAGCTCTTCCGTATGTGTACGGTCATAGCCGCTCCTCGGCAGTGTCGTCAGCCAGCGCGGAGCATGGTGCTTCCACTGGTACGTGGGAGGGGGCTCCCCTCCGGGAGGAGCCCCCGGGGCATGTACAGCCCCGCCCTGACGCGTGGCTGGCATGGTAGGGCTAGGAGAGGTGTATTTGGGCACCCGTGAGCCAGCGCGGGACTCACGAGGCCCTACCTCGAGGCGGCTTGCGCCTTGCTCTGGGCCTTTATCAATGGTGTGTTCCCTGCAGGGTGGTTAGAATGCAAATGCTCTACGTCCTCAGGTCCCGGCCCTCGAGCGAGCTCAGCCGCCGCTGGTATGACAGGTCGCGATGCCGTGGGTCAAGGCCAGGGGGTGAGAGCTGGAGAGCCAGTAAGAGCCCATGAGTCGTGATGCTCAGGCGCCCCCCTTTTAATGTGCAAGCGCTTTGCATGGGAGCAGAGAGGTCCGCGATAAGTAGCAAATGATAGCCATGGGAAATCAGGTTAAGCATGAAGGAGCAAATCCATTTAGATAGATGCAGAAAAAGGCAAACGCCGCTGTGTCAGGCCCGAGCAGCTTGGGGATAATGCAGCCCGAGGGGTGCCCCCACAAGGTAGGTAAAGAGCATAAGCAAAACGGACATGCCACAGGGACGGACCCATGCGACCTGGGAATGATGCAGCCCTGCGGGCGCTCCCAGCTGAAAATGGAACTTTGAAAGATGTCACCTGATGCCATCGGGGATGAAGTGCTGCTGAAGTAGTGGACGACGCGCGATGAGGGAGCCGACCCTCATGAGCCTTTGGAGCCCTGAGCCTCGGGAGGCTCTAGGGGTCTAGGCAGCTCCTCAAGGTCCATCTCCATCTCTTCTAGGAACACGTGGTGCCTGGCCACCTGAGCTTCCAGGATGCTCCTCATCAGGCGCTGGTGGGCAGCAGCCGCGTTCGGCAAGCCGAAGGGCATGCAAACGTAGCTGTGAGGTGGACCCTCGCAACGCCCCATGCGTGAAGGCCAGAGGCGCTCCTGAGGTGCGACTCGGTTGAGTCCTGGTATGTCGATGCAGATGCACAGCCCACCATCCTCGCTGGGATGTGGGGCTACGGTGGGTAGGCGGCGGCTGCCGCGCATGACTCTTGACTCCTGTAGCTCCTGAATGTTCCTCGCGATGCACTCCTGAGGGTTTGGCCCTCCTTGCCTCATGCCTTCCTGAGGGAAATGTGCCTTGAAGCATGCCTCCAAGTGGTGCCCGAGCGCCTCCCTCATGACCTTCGGAAAGTCAGTGGCTATCCAAGACAGAGCCCCCGAGCCCTGCCCGAGGAGGGCACCGGGCGCGCCTTCCTATGCGATAGAGGTTGGCGCCCCTTGAACAGGCACGGATCCTGATGCAACGCCTCCGGAGGTTCCTGCCTCGTGAGTGTTCGAGCCAGGTGAAGCCTTCTTCTTCTTAGGGACCGCCTCTGGAAGCCTCCCGCTCCTGTGATCTGGGTCTTTGATTGCCGCGGCTTGGAAGGCACGCTCAAGAGAACACACTGCATCCCTTTCCTCACAAGGCACTACGATGATTCCATCGCTTCCTGGCATCTTGAGGACATTGTAGCCGTGATGAGTCACTGCCATGAACTTGGCCAGAGCTGGGTACCCGAGGATGGCATTGTATGGCAGGCGAATGTGGGCGACGTCAAAATCAATGAGCTCGGTGTGGTAGTTGTTGCACTGCCCAAAGGTGACAGGAAGGCGAAATTTCCCTATCGGGACAGTGGAACCGTCGGTGACTCCTGAGAAAGGCTTGGTTGGCAGAAGCTGATCATATGGCACTTGGATATTGTTGAATGTCTCGACGGACAGGACATTGAGTCCAGCTCCGCCATCAATGAGGGTCCTGGTGACTTGCACATTGCTGATGACTGGGGAACAAAGCATCGGGAGGACTTCGGCCGTTGCTGCGCACTTGAGATGATGCGCTGAGCTGAACGTGATAGCGCATGCAGCCCACCTGAGAGGGCGCGTGGCCTCAAGCTTGGGGAGGATTGCATTCACCTCGCGAGCAAACTGCTTCAAGATGCGCTGAGCGGCTGGGGCCTGAGCACCGCCCAGGATGCAAGCGATTGCGTGCGGCTCTTGGAAGCCCCCAGCCCCCTCATCCTAGTGATGGTCTTCATTCCTTATTGGCGGCCGTGACAGAGGAGGGAGGCCTGCGTTGCCTTGAGGGCGGTCCTCACGAGGCTGATCCCTCCAACCTCCCTCGCGAGGCTGGTCCTGCCAGCGATCCTCGCGAGGTCGGTCATGCCACCCTTGGCAAGGGCCACGGTCTTCCCATCGTCCTCCACCTCTTCCTCCTCCTCGGCCATAGCCCCGGTCGATGCAGTTGGGACGTCGGCCGATACGCCCATCTTGCACGGCCCTGAGCTCTTGACATTCATTGGTGTTGTGGGTGTGGAGGTCGTGGTACACGCAGTACGGGCTGCCCTTGGATGACTCAGGCTGATCCCTGCCTCGCTTGGTGTCTGGCTCTGCTGCGAGCACATCAGCCCCCTTGCACTTCACATCCTTGACCTTGGGCTTCTTCTCTTCTGGGTCGGCAGCCAGAAGCTCGAGGAGGGAGAGGCGCCCCTCCTCAGCCCTGGCGCACTTGGTCGCCAAGTTGAACAGCTCCAGTGATGTGCACATGTTTTCAGGGATTGCTAGCTCCTCTTTCATCTTGATGTCACGCACGCCATCAGAGAAGGCTGAGATGATGGCCTCCTCAGTCACCCTGGGGATCTTGAGGCGGGCGTTGTTGAAGTGCTGGATGTACTTCTACAGGGTCTCTCCTGGCTGTTGCTTGATGCAGCGCAAGTCACTCATGGCAGGGGGCCGGTCGCGAGTACCTTGGAAGTTGGCGACGAAGCGGGTGCGCATCTCGTCCCAGGAAGAGATCATGCCGGGAGCTAGGTTCAGGAGCCAGGTGCGGGCACCGTCCTTGAGCGCCATGGGAAACCAATTCGCCATGACCCTTTCATCCCCGTTGGCAGCCTCGATGCCCAGCTCATAGAGCTGGAGGAACTACGCGGGGTCGGCAGTTCCGTCGAAGCGAGGATGCAGGTCCGACTTGAACTTGCCGGGCCATGTGACGCTACGCAGCTCGGCGGTGAAGGCGCGGCAGCCTGCGGTGACCACAAGAGCTCTCTGCTGATGCGGGGCTTGCTCCTGGAGATTCCCGCGCACCGCTGCCTGGAGCAGCGCGGGGTCTTGACATGGCGGCGCGGGGATGCGGTCACGGCACTCTGGTGCGGGGAGCACGTGAGCACCTTCTTGGGGACGAGGGATCTCTTGGTAGCTCCTTTCTTGTCACACAGGCGGCAGACGCGGAGGGTCTCGTCCTGGGGCCGCGCGCCTTGGGGCCAGGGCGCCTTCTTGGGAAGGAGGTGGCGGAGGCACCTCCTGATCCTTACCTCCTGCACAGGATGGAGGGCGAGGCAGCAAGAGGGACAGCGCAGGGGAGCCCCCTGCGGCGTTGACAAGCTCGGTGATGCGGGCGAGCTAGTCCTCATAGAGGTCATTGACGGGACGGTAGTGCAGGAGCCCACGTGCCAGGAGCAGCGCGGCGTGCGCGTCCGTGGGGGCGCGACGGGCGTGGGACGACGAACCGGCTGGGGTCAGTGATGGGGTGGCGGTGCGGCCATCGTGCCGCACCAAAGGATGCAGGGAAGAGGCCTGCTGCTCGTTCCCCGCCGGGCCGGTGGCGGCATTGGCGGTAGGCAACGGGGAATGACGGGGGCGACCATCGACGGGCGCCGTCTGGGCGACGCGGGTGGCGAGAGCACCACGACGCTCAGCGCGAGCTCAGCGAGCGTCAGCCATGGACACGGCGGAAAATCACGCATGACTAGCGGAAGAAAGATTCCGGCGCACCCCTACCTGGTGCACAAAATGTCGGATTTCGGGTTCCGGCAGACCCTTGAGGTTCGAACACTGGGGTACGCACGAAGATCTTTCCCCTACCAGCTCACGTGTCGAAGTCTCACAAGGATCTAAGCAAGAAAGATGAACACACAAGGGACACGAGATTTATACTGGTCCAGGCCACCATTGTGGTCTAATACCCTACTCCAGTGTGTGGTGTGGTGGATTGCCTCAGGGGCTGATGATGAACAATACAAAGGGAGAACAACCTCGCGAGGGTTGTTCTTGAGCTGGCGTGATGAACTGCTAGGGTGAGTTCGGTCTCCTCTCTCTCTGCTCGATTTGTTCTCTCGATGCCCCTACCCTGTGGGTGGCTAGTCCTATTTATAGAGGGAGGCCCTGGGCCTCTTCCCAAATAATGAGCGGGAAGGGCGCCAACAATTGGCCATTTTGAAGGGGAACATCTGGTACACTTATCCTGACTAAAGTTGGTGTTCAGCTGCCAAAGGCTCTGATGATGACCCCGTCCTGGGCTCCACGATGAGCCCCATCCTGCCGTTCTTCTAGTCTTGGTCTTGTTGCACCGAAACGGTAACCTTTGCCTGATGCCTTGGCCTGTGCTTGCCCCCTTTGCACCAAAGGGGAAACAAGGACACTGCGCAGGCCGGCGCCCGCCTGGTCTCGATCGTCATGGCTTGCGTCACGGGCTCCTCGCGAGGTACCCTGCCTTGATCTCTCTGCCTCCTCGTGAGCCCGCCTGAGGAGGCTGCTCCTGAGGAAGC
The DNA here is from genome assembly GCF_018294505.1 of Triticum aestivum. NCBI lineage: Eukaryota > Viridiplantae > Streptophyta > Magnoliopsida > Poales > Poaceae > Triticum > Triticum aestivum. The sequence continues at coordinate 1,377,539 of NW_025225098.1, read as the reverse complement.
TTCCTTTTGTCCACCCCGTGAGGCTTGGCCCCTCGCGAGGGTCTTGAGCTTGAGCTGATTAAGCTGGGCTGCATTGGGCCCCCACCTGAGCCACGCCGCAGGCCGCAGGCAGGCAAGTTTGGGGACCCCCGTTCCCAGAACTCCGATAACCTCTAACAGCGTTGGTAATTCTAAATAACAAGTCACTCAAGTCAGCAATCATATCAGAGTTGTATTTCAATTGTTTCATAACATTTGCATGGAAGTGATCTTGCTTTCTGATGTAATTATCAAACTCATAAAGGCATTAACTAGGATGCATATTATAAGGATTGTCATTGTCATTGAATTTCATCAAACAATTTACCTCTACCACCTTGGGTGGTGGTGGTGTTTCAAGCCCATGTATCTCTTCCATAGGAGGTAAAATTTTCACATCCTTAGCTTTAATACCTTTTTCCTTCGTAGATTTCTTTACCTCCTGCATATCTTCGGGGCTGAGATATAGAATACCCCTCTTCTTTGGATTGGGTTTAAGCGGTGGTTCAATGAGAGTCCAATCATCATCATTTTTCAATATGTTGTTCAATAATTTTTCAGCTTGTTCAATAGTTCATTCCCTAAAAACACAACAAGCAAAACTACCTAGGAAATCCCTAGAAGCATCTGTTAGTCCATTATAGAAGATATCAAGTATTTCATTTTTCTTAAGAGGATATGTCGGTGTTCTGGGAACCATGGTACCCAGACTTGCCTACCTGCGGCCCAGGGCATGGCTCCATCCACGGCCTAGTACGGTCCATCTCCAATGTTGACAAGTCAAGACCCTCACGAGGGGCCAAGCCTCACGAGGCGAACGCCACCAAGACCTCCCGAAGGAGAGGCCTCCCCATGCGGCCTCCTGAGGAGAGGATATTTCTATGCAAGAAATCACCTCATGAGGCTGGGGTGATGCCAGCCATGACGACCAAGGCCAGACGCGCGCCAATGGGAGCAAAGCGGCAGGTTTCCTCTTCGGTGCTAAAGAGGCAAGCACAGGCGCGCAGTCCCAAGGAATCAACCAAAGGTTACCATTTGGGTGCAACAAGACCAAGACCGCCAGGATGGCATGATGGATGTCATCGCCGAGCCCACCACGACGTCACGGCCAGAAGCTTTGCAGGAGAATACCACCTTTCGTCAGGATACGATGTACTACTTGTCCTCCTTCAAAATTGGCCACTTTGGGATCCCTTCCCGCCTAAGTTTTGGGGGAAGAGGACCGAGGCCACTATAAGTATAGCCTAGCCACCACCATAGAGGGGATCGGACCCTCGGAGGTTGAACCCCTTGAGCCCATCTCCACCCACAGAGCAGACCCTGCGAGACTGTTCATCCTTATACGAGTTCATCCTTAGCCCCCGCGGGGCTAGTCCACCACAAAACAGGAGTAGGGTTTTACACTACAAGGTGGCCCAAACCTGGGTAAATTGTCGTGTCCATTTCCTTTCCTGTTCATCGATCTAGGTCGTGTGAGTAGCGAGTTGGCTGGCTGGAGAGGTTGAGTTCTTTGCACACGCCCCAGAGTTTGAACCTTTCGTGGGTCTGCAGAGCCCTGAATCCGACTGGATGATCAGGCCAAGCATTAAGCAATTGGAGAAGCTTCCCCCAAGCTTGTGGTAGACTCTCTTCTTCAATTTTCATAAAGTTAAATATTTCATGTAAAGCGGCTTCTTTCTTATGAGCAGGAAAATATTTTTCAGAGAAGTAGTAAATCATATCCTCAGGACTACGCACGCAACCAGGAGCAAGAGTATTATACCAAGTCTTAGCATCACCCTTTAATGAGAACGGAAATAACTTGAGAATATAATAGTAGCAATTTTTCTCATCATGAGCATATAGGGTGGCTATGTCATTCAACTTAGTAAGGTGTGCCACAACAATTTTAGTTTCATAACCATGGAAAGGATCAGACTCAGCCAAAGTAATTAACTCTGGGTCGATAGAGAATTCATAATCCTTATCTTCAACAAATACTGGTGAAGTAGCAAACTTAGGATCACATTTCATTCTATCATTCCAAGATTTTTCTTTCAGTTTGCATAATAATTTCTTAAGATCATCTCTATAATTGCAAGCAAGAAAGTCTCTAGTTGTCTCCTCATCCATAACATAACCTTCCAGTATCTTAGGCAATTCATATCTAGGAGAGCTAGGTCTAATGGGTGTTTCAAGATTTCTAGTTTCAAGCTCTTCATTTGTTTCAATAATCTCATCAGTTTCAGCATTCTTAAAAGCTTTAGCTCTAGCAAGTTGTTCATCAAGAAATTCACCTAGTGGAACACTATCATCAAGCAAGGTACTAGCATCATTATGAGTATCATTCATAGCAGAAGTAGAATCATCAATAAGTTGCGACATATCAGGATTAATAGCCTGTGGTGGTGTTGCGAGTCTACTCATAATAGAAGGTGAATCAAGTGCAGAGCAAGATGGCAGTTTCTTACCTCCCATCATCTTAGAGGGAAAAATCTTAGTCTTAGCATCCTTCAGATTCTTCATAGTGATAATTTGAGAATAATCCCGAGTGACTCAACAAATATAGCTATGCTCCCTAGCAATGGCGCCAGAAAAAGGTCTTGATAACCCACAAGTATATTGGACCGCAACAGCTTTCGAGGGCAGAGTATTCAACCCAGTTTTATTGATTCGACACAATGGGAGCCAAAGAATATTTGCAAGTATTAGTAGTTAAGTTGTCAATCAACCACACCTGGAGATTAATTATCTGCAGCAAAGTGACCAGTAGCACAGTAGTATGATAGTTTTGATAGTGGTAGCAACAACAAGAGTAACAATAACAGTGATTGCAATGATTTAGTAGCAAGTGTAATTGTAATGATGGCAGTAGTAACTTAGGAAGAACAATATGGAAAAACTCGTATGCATTGGATCAGTGAATTCGTAGGATGATATTCATCATATAACAGTCATAACTTAAGGCAATACGACACTAGCTCCAGTTCATAAACATAATGTAGGCATGTATTCCGTATATAGTCCTACGTGCTCATGGAAAGAACTTGCATGACATCTTTTGTTCTACCCTCCTGTGGCAGCGGGGTCCACATGGAAACTAAGGGATATTAAGGCCGCCTTTTAATAGAGAACCAAAACAAAGCATTAACCCATAGTGAATACATGAACTCCTGAAATTACGGTCATCACCAGAAAGTATCATGACTTTTCTCACTCTGGGGTTTGCGGGTCATCACACTTAATAGGTGACTATAACTTGCAAGATCGGATCTAGAACATAGATATAATGGTGATAACATAAATGGTCCAGATCTGAAATCATGGCACCCGGGCCCAAAGTGACAAGCATTAAGCATGGTAAAGTCATAGCAACATCAATCTCAGAACATAATGGATACTAGGGATCAAGCTCCAACAAAACTAACTCGATTACATGATGAATCTCATCCAACTACTCACTGACCAGCAAGCCTATGAAGGAATTACTCACTCCCAGTGGGGAGCATCATGGAATTGGCAATGGAGAAGGGTTGGTGATGACGTAGATTGAAGGTCCCCTATCTAGAGCCCCAAACGGACTCCAGATCTGGCCTCCTGATGAAGAACAGGATGTGGCGGCGGCTTCATCTCGTGAAACGCGATAATTCTTTCTCCCTGATTTTTTTCTAGAAATATAGGTATTTAAGGAGTTGGATTTAGGGTCCGCGGGGCCACTAGGTGGGGACAACCCACCTAGGCCTGCTAGGAGGGGAGGGCGCCCTGGTGGGTTGTGCTCACCCAGGCCCCCCCTCCGGTGGTTCTTGGCTCTAGTAATTATCATTTTTTGTATAATAAATCCTCGCAAAGTTTCGTTCCAATCTAAGAACTTTTATTTCTGCACAAAAACAACACAATGGTAGTTGTGCTGAAAACAGTGTCAGTCCGGGTTAGTTTCATTCAAATCATGCAAACTAGAGTCCAAAACAAGAGGAAAAGCTTTAGGAAAAGTAGATATGGCGGAGACGTATCACACATGCGGAAGCTCGAAACAGTTCCCGGATAGCGTACGTGGGCCCGTGTTCTCGGATGTACATGGACACGTCTCCCCAGTATCACACACGGTCCAGAATCACCATCCTGTCCGACGGATGCGTCATCGCGCCTCCCACGGGGTGCTAGAAGGTTGACCAGAATTGCAATATGCAGGTCTGGTTGCTCGCCCTTGAGGAGGTCGCGGCGTGCTCTGCTCGTCGTTGAGGCGGCCGCGGCGCGCTCTGCTGGCGTCTATCCTCACGTTTTGCTCACCATTGAGGTAGCCGCATCGCGCTCTGCTCTGGCGTCCCTACGCAGGCTCTCCTCGTCGTTGAGGCAAATTTACAATGGCAATGCTTAATAATTGTCTTACATATTCAGGATAATTTAGAATGCCACATGTGGCAACATCCAAAACACTCACGACCTACATATGCTTAGTGAATTAAAATGTCGATATGCGACATTTGCATACAATTATAATAAAGTATAGCCTAAAAGGCTGAGCTGGCGGCCTTCCAATGACGGTCTTCTCAGACTCCATGATCAACATAGCACCCTTGCGACCATTCATTCCAAGCACTACAAAAAAACACATCCGTGACATTTTGGCCCGAACGGGAACTTTTTCTGTCATGCTTATGAAACTTCTATGACGATAATTGTGACAAAACCATGTATCATCATAGATGTGGTGGGATCCTACTTCTATGACAAAAAGTTATGACAGAAAATGGGCTTTTCATCCTCGGCGGGCCGGGGACACACCTGCATGACATTCTTTGGGCCGTCCATGACAGAAAAAATCATGGTAGAAGCGAGGGCGAGGAAAATTTCGGGCGCGTGTTTGTGAGGCGTTGCGCTCTAACTGAACCTGAGCAAGGCCTTCGCTTATGGAACCCGAGCGATTGCACTAGCTACGTTATTGAACCCGAGCGATTAATACCTTGGTTGTTAACTCAACCCGAGCGATTAATACCTTGGTTGTTAACTGAACCCGAGCGATTCCTTCGCTACTGCTGCTAACTGAAGCAGATCGAACCTGCCTATTGATGAACAATGATGGTTGTTGGGGGTTGGATGAACAATTCTCGGTTGGGGTTGGATGAACAGGACCCCGTGGTAGCAGAGGCCATTGCTGCTGGATGAATAGGACCCCGATCGAGGAGGCCACCACACCTGAGCCGGTTGGGGGTGGATGAACAGGACCGTATGGAAGGCTCGTTGAACAGTAGCTGATGGAGGCAAGATGAACGGTAGCCCGTGGATGAGCAGTAGCTGGTGGAGGCAGGAGGAAGGTCACGGTGGATGAACAATAGTAGGTGGAGACTGGAGGAAGTCGATGGTGGATGAATAGTAGCCCGTGGAGGCTGGAGGAAGTCGACGGTGGATGAACAATAGCCCATGGAGGCTAGAGCAAGGCACTAGACGGTGGATGAATAGTAGACCGTGGAGTCCCATTTTGCGGTATGCTAGACCCCTCCTGATGAATAGGACCCTGTTTTGACTGTAGGTGGTTGGCGAGAAGTCTGTTTCTTCTGTTTTGCGGTACGCAAGACCCCTCTCGATGAACAAGATCCTGTTTCGACCATAGGCTGTTGAAGAGAACTCTCTTTCCTCTGTTTTGCGGGACACGAGACCTCGAGTCGATGAACAGGCCCCGGTTTGGGCTGTTCCATCCAAGTCAATTAGCTCCTGATGAACAGGATGCATTCCGACCCAGTCGCTTGCCTCCCGATGGACACGATGTGGTTTCCTCCGTTTTGACCTAGCCGGTTGGCTGCAGATGAACAGGATGCCATTGTTGTACACATTTGAGAGCCCATCCATATGTACGTATGTAGCCGTATTTACTTTCTTGTAGCGTGGTTGTACATACATGTACACGATTTATACATGACTGCCTCAACTGCTACGCCACACGTGCTGCTCCTTGATTGGTCATGTTTCATCCTTGTAGGGAGACCGATCGACCAGTATGTATGTACACATTCGCGACCAGAGAGAAAACCCTACGTATGGTTTGACCGGGTGGGTCCCAGCTGTGAGGGAGGATAAGGAGGCACTTCCTTGCATGCAAAGATATAGCTGATGGGTCCCATGTGTGAGGGGGAGCAATCATTTTTTTGCCTATAATAAGGATGCACTTCCTTCTGTGCGAAGATGTAGCTGGTGGGTCCCAGCTATTAGGGGGAGAAAACATTATTTTTAGGGTAAAAAGAATGCAGTTGCATGCATGCCTCCATGGGCATGATGCGTCCCCACTATCAGCCTCTCCACGTACAGTCATCTTCTGATAACTCTCGTTTGTTGACCATGTTGACCACACCGTGCCTAACGCACCACGGTCGGTGGATGAAGGAGAGGCCCAAGATTGGAACGACCCGGAGATGGGGAAGACGCGGCAGTGGAGTCGCAAACAGAGAGGGGTGGGAAACTTGATTGGTTCGGGTGTGGGCTGGGCCTAGACTCGATAGAGAATAACAGGAGGTGCGGAGGAGTGGAGGGATGGTCGGGCAATTGGTGGGTAGCATTTCGTTGCGAGGCATGCGAAATAACTCCGCTGGACACCGAAGGCTGGAGCAGGGGGTCTTAGAAGCGCTGGAGGAAGAAGACAAGAGATTGAAGAAGAATGTCGGACGTTGGATGTAAATTCAACGCTTTGCTTAGGCTTTGACCTTCGTATTTTTTTGCGGAAGTGCTTAGGCTTCAACCTACTAGCCCACATGTCAGCAAGTCCATTTGGTTTTTTAGTCCATGGTGGGCTGGGTGAAACAATGATGTAGCGTCTATGCAGCCTGTTTATATATTGTGTTAGAATTTAAAGCCCATTTGCATTTTTCTTCAAAATCCACGGACTTGTTGGGCTGGGTGATAATATCATGTTGGGCCGGACGGAGAAATGTTATAAAAACATAAAACATGATTGCACGTCTATTACTGATTGGTGAGTAAAATCTTTGCAAGCTTATGTACGCAATCACCAGGAGTTAACTTGCCAAGTTATATATAAAGAATTATTATTATTATTATTATTATTTTGTAAGAACTTCCGATTTACAAAAAAAATATCATTTTAATTTGATGAGTAAATAGGACGTGGGGTATTATTATTTTTTAGGGTAGACGTGGGACAATTGAGTTGGTTCTAGCGAAAAGTACTGGGAGAAAACTCAGATTACATAAAAGAAGTGGGAGAAAATTCAGATATAGGATTAACAAAAACGAAAAATAAAGGAAGTGGGAATGTCTATACATTGGTTGGACAAATGACAGGTTTAATGTAACCTTATGTTATTTCTAATGTATATATGTAATAAAATAATATATAAATATAAGTATATATATACTACTATAGAAGGGAAAACATAGGTTCAGTTTTGCATTCCTATAGAAAAATAGAACTGAGTTGTGTGTTGTCTTGAAAAAACAAACATAACTTGGGCTGTTGATGTTATAGACAAGCTAGGCCGGGAGGCCCAGATGCCGCTTGATATCTGCTAGACCCCAAAAAAACTTGAAACCTGCTGGATCAACTGTGTCTGCATGGCGTGGGGTACGCATGTTAAACACCAAAACCTAGGCCATGGACCTGGTAGGCCCAGAATGTCAGCCTCCCGACGAACAGTCGTCTCTCGTTTCCTCTTGTTTTGTTGACCATGTTTGGAATGACAGACGGCAGCACTACGGCGAGAGCACCAAGGCGGAGGACAGCATCGAGACCTCGGACCGGAACAAACTGAAGCGGGCGAAGACGCGGGTGGAGGGTGTCGGATTTCGAGGTCCGGAAACCCGTGAGAGGTTCGAACACTGGGGTGCGTGCGGAGATCTCAACTTGCGATCCTCCCTAGCCTAGCACGCAAAGCTCACAGGAACACAAAGACATAGAGATTTATACTAGTTCGGTCCACCATTGTGGTGTAATACCCTACTCTAGTGTGGTGTGGTGGATTGCCTCGAGGGGCTATGGATGAACCAGTTACAAGGATGAACAAGCCTCAGGAGGTGAGGTGTTCTTGAGCTGATGTGGTGCTCTACTTGCTCTAATTTCGGTCAGGATGGATCCCCCTCTATGATGGTGGGTAAGTCCTATATATAGTGCCTTGGTCCCCCTCCCACATATGAGCGGGAAGGGATTCCACCACGGCGAGATTTGAAAGGGGACAAGTAGTACAGTCTATCCTAACAAAAGTAGTCTTCGCCTGCGAAAAGCCTCTGGTCATGATGCTATGGTGGGCTCAGTGATGACCTCCATCTTGTTGTCCTGGCGGTCTTGGTCTCGTTGCATCGGAATGGAAACCTTGGGCCGACTCCTCGGGACTCCGCGCCTGTGGCTTGCCTCCCTTGCACTGAAGAGGAAACCTGCGCTCTGCACCCGCCTGGCCTTGGTCGTCATGGCTCACATCAGTTGAGCCTCACGAGGTAGCTACATAGTTCTCTCCGCCCCTCAGGAGTCCTCCTGAGAAGGCTCACTCCTTTGGGGGTCTTGGTGTCGTCCGCCTCGTGAGGCTTGGCCCCTCGCGAGGGTCTTGTGGCGTTGATGTTGAAGCTGGGCCGCACCAGGCCATGGATGGAGCCACGTGGTGGGCCGCAGGAAGGCAGGACTGGATACCCCCAAGTCGAGGACGCGGATAGTAGCCCCCCGGGCCCAAGACGCACTCGGTCTTGGATTCCAAGCGAAGCCAAGGGGCAAGTGTGGAGCGCCGCGGGCCCTAATCGCCTGCGGCCTTGATGACGCATGGCGATTGATTGGACATGGGCGACTCCGCTCCCCCACGCGGCCTCGGCAACTGCTCCAGTCTGACAAAAGGGGGTGCCACCTGCCGCCAGGCTTTCATTGCTCCTCTTCGTCTTGCTCCAGATCCCCTTCTCCCCGCAATGGAAGAGCTCACAAGATCCGCCGATTCTTTGCCAAATCTTCTACCTGATGGCCGCCAAAAAGGCCACGGCTTCCTCCTTGGCCGCCGGTGCCGCCTGGTACGAGCCAGAGCTGATGGCGCCCTGCGTGACAGGGGAGAAGCTCCAGACGATGCTCCTCCTGATGGTGAACGACGACAATGAGTGGGGGAGACCACGCTTCAGGTCGCCACCGCTGTCCTGGGGACTGCGGGCAGCAACTTCTTCCCCTTCTTCATGCACAACATCTACTCCGGGCTGGTACCTCCATTCTTCCCTTTCTTCTTCGCCATCCTTCACTAGTACAGACTCCATGCCCTCCACATTCATGCCAACTCCATCCTCCTTCTGTCCCTCTTCGCCTTCTATTGTGAGGCATTCATGGGCATGCTTCCCTCCATGGCCTTGTTCCGTTACTTCTTCCATCTTCGCAAGACCGGCGACAACTCGGTCGGGTGCATCGGCTTCATCGCGGCGCGGGGTGGCAACACAATGTCCCGCACCGGGAAGAAGGTGGAGAACACTGTGAAGATTTGGGTGCTGATGGATGCCAAGAGCTCCCAGAGCTCGGTGATGCTGCCAACCGTATTCCCCGTCTCTGACAAGGTTGGAAGTCTGAGAAGATCACCTATCCTTCCCTGACGCCGTTCGTGAGGAGGATGGACAAGGAGCTGAAGGACGCGAAGCTGACGGGGGCCATGCTCATCAGGGAGTTCCTCAAGCAGCGCATCACGCCACTTCAAGCTCGCCCCCGTCCTTTGTGGAAGCTTGGTGGCGACGACGACAAGATCCTCTTGCACCGAGACCCCGTTCTCGAGGAGGAGCTGAACAAGGTGCTGACCTACCTGACAGGAAGGGACCCGAGCGATCCTCCGGAGGGATGGCTCCTGTTGTACGACCGCGACAACGCCAAGGAGGTCGTCGCAGCCATGCCTGTCTTTGACGACCTCGGGTTTGTGTGGCTGGGATCTTCCTTGCCGTCTACTACCTTGGTGCTCCTCTCCTCTGATGGCCAATCCTCCGAGGCCACTGAGGATGATGTCTCGGAGGAACCCTCCGCCCCGGAGCAAAGGGAGCTTCTGTGCGATCTGCCAGACGACGATGATGATGGCGAGCCCCCAGTGGTGGAGGTGCCGCACCCTCCAGGGGTCACCACAAGGTCTGCGCTGGCCTCCTTGAAGAAGCACAAATGAATAGTCGTGAGGAAGAGCAGGTCCGCGGTGATCTCTCCGGGCAGCTGCCCACCTTCGCCGACACCGTCCCAGGCGGCGCCCACTGCAAGTTCTCCTGCTCCCAAGGGTTCACCGCTAGCTGCTCTACCTCAGGTCCCGGTGCTGGGCATGAAGAGGAAATACGCATTCGTGGATCAGTAAGTTTCTTCCTTATCCTTGCTTGCAAGTTCTTGGAGTGGTGCTGAACATATTCTTCTGTCGTTAGGCAACAGCCGCCAAAAAAGCAGAAGGAGGGCACGGAGGTCGCCGTGGCCGCGTGCGACGGAGCGGCCTTCGCAACCCTGGTGAAGAAGAGTGCCGCAGCCCCCACAGCCTCAGGGGCGACGAACTCCGGAGGACGTGGGTGCCCGTCCTCAGGAGATGTTGATGCCCTCGGCAGGCCCAACTCCTTTGGTGCCCAGTCTTGTTGCGGCTGCTGGGGGCAAACCAGTCTCCGGAGCCCCCGGCCCCTCACGAGGCTGAGGTTTCTTCTTCCTTGGCACCAAGGGCGTCTCCTCCTTTGCCCAGCGCGTGGCTGAGTCATAGTGTTCCTTTTCCCTCCGGGACCCTGGAGGAGGCAAGGGTAACACTAGGCCTCCTCCAGGGTGAGCTGCAGGGCCTGGATTGTTGTTCGGCTCAAGGACGCCTGGGGTTGATCTCTGGTTGTCTCAAGGCGCTTGGGGTGGCCGCCACAGCGTGCGACCTAGCACGGAAGGAGGGCACAGAAGCTGAGAACTAGTGTCGTGTGGCGAAGGCTGACCTGAAGACCCTCTAGGATCCACAGGCCACCCAGGCCAGCCAGCTCCAGGAACGCGAGGAGAAGCTGAAGGCCCGGGAGGCTGCCATCGCTAGTCGGGACACCGAGGTGAAGAAGACTGCTTTAGAGTAGGTTGGGGAGCGTGATCGCCTGGTGAAGTTGAAGGAGGAGGCAGAGGCAGCCCACACGGCCATGTCTGAGGCCAAGAAGGTGGCCACCATGGAACGCAACGGCCTCTCCCTCGAGGCACTCTTCCTCAAGGCCCAGAAGGCGCACTTTGGAGATGGTCCCTCGGGAAGGGCGGTGGTGACGACCCCGTGGGAGAGCCCTGCTGCTCTGCTTCCTGAAGTCGTGGCGGTGCTCGAAGATGCTGTCAACTGTTTCACGTCCCTGCTGGAAGGCGAGGCATGGCCACTTTCTTCCTCGGCTCTGATGTGTGTCTTCAGCCACCTTTATCTCCAGGATTCCGGCTTCAACCTCTCCTCCTTCCTTGCTCCGATGGACGCCAACTCCTGGGATGCTGCTACTACTGCCATGAAGAGCTCCATGGATGCCATGCTGATCAAGTACATGGTTGTTGGCCCTCCAAGCGAAGCCGATGGGACAAGCACACACTTGGCGACGAGGTTCAGCTGGCGAGTGGTGGCGACGCCCAAGTCTGAAGAGGTGGCTTGGAGATTCTGTTTTTGCCTTTTTATCCTGCACCATGCGACATGCCTCGGGGAGGCGTTCAAAAATATTTGCTTGGAACAATGTGTTTTGTAATAACTAGATTATGCTCCTTTAGCTTTTCCGTTTGCTTGATTGTTCTGCGTCGGCAGAGCCTGGCCCCGCGCGTACCTCAGCCGTCGTCTGGTCGTCCGGATCACCAGGATGATTCCAAGAGGTGAGAGGCTACGGGACCAGTTATGTTCCTGAGTCGTGATGCTCAAGAGTCCTCCTTAACGTCCGAATAGCTTACGAAAAGATATGGTGGCAAGCCTTGATGTTCTGCGTCGGCAGGGCCCAGCCCCGCGCATACCTCAGCCGTCGTTGGGTCGTCCGGATCACTAGGACGAGCCCAACAGGTGAGGGGCTATAGGACCAGTTAGGCTCCCTAAACGCAATGCTCAGGAGTCCCCCTTGACGTATGAACGACCTAAAAGAAAAGGGTGACAACCAGGACTTGGCGTTCTGCATCGGCAGGGCCCGGCCCCGCGCATACCTCAACCGTCGTTAGGTCATCCGGATCACCAGGACAAGCCCAAGAGGTGAGGGGCTACGTGACCAGTTAGGCTCCTGAGTCGCGATGCTCAGGAGTCCCCCTTGACGTACGAACATACCATCCTACATTTCCCTCGCCGAGCTCTCGCTTGGGAGGGGTGCGCGAAGACCAGGCCCTTGAGGCCTGGCGAGGTGGCGTACGCTAGGCGTGACCTAAGCGTAGCCCCCGTGCCCAGCCCCCTCGCGCTACCTTCCCGAGGGAGAGCAGTGTGGTTAGGCTAGTCACTGAGCCCGGAGGCCCCTTGTGGTTGATGCGGCTGTGAGGCCACCCCCAGTTGTTTATCACCAGTGCGGAGCATAGTGCTTCTGCTCCCGCACGGGCATAGCCGCCCCTCGACAGTGTCGACGGCCAGCATAGAGCATGCTGCTTCCACTGGTACGTGGGAGGGGGCTCCCTCTAAGGAGAGTCCCCAGGGCATGTACATCCCCGCCCTGTCATGTGGCTTGCACGGCAGGGCTGGAGGAGGTGTATATGGGCACCCGTGAGCCAACACGGGGCTCCCGAGGCCCTACGTCAAGGCCGGTTGCGCCTCGTCTTGATTGGGGATGCTTGGATTGGTCCTGCGAGATGGTTAGGCAGCCTGCGCCGAATGAGTTTCCTGAGGTTATTGCATGAGAAGGCCAGACAGTAATGACCGCGGGAGGTGACGTGAGCGAGGCCGGCCCGCCAGACAGAGCTCAACCACTGGATTTATTAACGCTGCAGGGATAGACCCGAGCACATAAGCCGTGCCCAGTCTTCTCATGCAAAGATCCTAACGAAAAACAAACAGCGTGCGGTTCCCGTGGCCACGGGTGCACCATGTCGCGTGCCTTTGGTTACCCATCACGATTAGCTCATGCGAGAACAAGGCACCAAGAGCCACAGGAGGTGATGTACACGGGACCGGTCCGTGAGCCAGAGCTCAGCTGCTTGGGTTTAGCGACGCTGCAGGGATGGACCCGGGCACAGACGCCATGCCAGTCCTTAATCATGAGGCGGTCATGGGAGGGATTGCAAGGGAGCGAGACGTTCTTAGCGACGAAGCATCGGTCAGGCAGTTGGTAATTCGAAAGTAGTTTGCAAAGTATTGTGACCGGCTCTGATAAAATGCAAAAGAGATACACGCCATAGGGACAGACCCACACAGCCTGGGGATGCTGCAGGCTGAGGGGCGCCTCCAAATTGAACGAACTGGGGAGATGTCACATGATACCATTGCTGAAGAGTTGTTGAAGTAGCCAAAAATCACACGCTGCTGAAGCCATTCCTCATGAGCCACTCTAGTGCCGGGCCTCAGGAGACTTGGACGGACCGGGAGGCTCCTGAAGGTGCTCCTCCATCTCCACCAGGATCGCCATGTTCCTAGCTTCGTAGGCCGCCTGAGCGTCCCTCATACAGCACTGGAATGCCTTAGCCGCGCCTGCCAGGCCAAAAGGCATGCGGACATAGCTATGAGGCGGTCCCTCGCATCGGCCGACACGAGATGGCCACATGAGCTGCCGAGACGTGGCCTTGTTGAGCACAGGGATGTCGATACAAGCGCGGAACTCTTTACCCTCGTTAGGGAAGAGAGCTCCGCCTAGCAGCAGGCGATGATCGCCTTGCTTAACCCTTCATTGCTGAATCTCCTCGATCGCCTCGCTGATGAACTCCTGAACGCGTGGTGCCTCACGCCTGCTGCCTTCTCCTGGGAAGCGTGCTCTGAAGAGCGCCTCCACATGGTGCCCGAGCGCTACTCTCGCGACATGGGCAAGGTCTGAGGCCCTAAAGAGGAGAGCCCTTGAGCCCAGCCAAAGAGGGGCGCCGGGCGTGCCTTCCTATGCGATAGGTGAAGGCGCCGCATCCAGAGACGCGAGGCTTAGCGCTACATCCTCGGGTGATGCTTCCTCACGAGATCCCTGGCCCAGCTGCAACTTCTTTGTCTTGGGGGAGACCTCTGGAGGGACGGCACCGTCTTCGTCTTCTGGGTTCTCAACTACTGCAGCCTGGAAGGCACGCTCGAGGGAGCACACCACATCCTTTTACAGACAGGAGACCATGATGATGCCGCCACTTCTTGGCATCCTGAGGATGTTGTAGCTGTGGTGCGTGTCTGCCATGAACTTGGCCAGTGCTGGGTACCCAAGGATGGCGTTGTAGGGCAGGCGGATGTCGACGACGTCAAATTCAATGAGCTTTGTGTGGTAGTTGTTGTGCTGCCGAAGGTGACTGGGAGGCGAACCTGCCTGATCGGGTACGTTGATCCATCGGTCACTCCTGAGAATGGCTTGGTGGGGTGCAGCTGGTAGTATGGCACCTGGAGTCTGTCGAACATCTGGACAAAGAGAACGTTGAGCCCTGCTCCGCCATCAATGAGAGTCTTGGTGACGGTTACGTTGCTGATGACGGGGTTGCAGAGCTTGGGGAGCGCACCAGTGGTGGCCGCGCACTTGAGCTTGTCTATGGAGTCGAAGGTGATGGCACACTTGGACCACTTGAGGGGGCGAGTTGCCTCAAGCTTGGGGAGTGCTGCATTGACCTCGCGCGCAAACTGCTTGAAGACAAGGTGGGAAGCTGGGGCTTGTGAGCCTCCCAAGATGCAGGCGATGGCTCACGGCTCCTGGAAGCCGCCAGCCCCCTCGTCCTGGTGGTGATCTTCGTTCCTTCTTGGCGATGGAGGCAGAGGAGGCAATGTTGCGTTGCCCTAAGGGTGGTCCTCATGAGGCTGCTCCCTCAAGTTGCCCTCGCAAGGCTAGTCCAGCCAGCGATCCTCACAAGGATAGTCGCTTCACTCCTGACGACGGTCACGTCCATCCCAGCGGCCTCTGCCTCGGCCACCTCCGCGACCATAGCCCCGATCGTTGCGCTCGGGGCATCGACCGAGGCGCCCGTTGCTGAGAGACCTGAGCTCCTGGCAGTCGCTGGTGTTGTGGTTGTAGACGTTGTGGAAGGCGCAGAACGACCGCTTGCCCTTGGATGACTCGGGCTGGTCGCAGCCGCGCTTGGTTTCTGGCTCCGCCACAAGCACGACTGGCCCCTTGCGCTTCGTGTCCTTGATCTTGGTCTTCTTGTCTTCTGGATCAGCATTCGGGAGCTCGAGGAGGGAGAGGCGTCGCTCCTCAGCCCTCGCACACTTGTTCATCATGTTGAACATCTCCAGAGCATTGCAGAGGTCCTCGTGGATGGCGAGCTCCTCCTTCATCTTGACGTCATGGACGCCATCGGTGAACGCAAAGATGATGGCCTCGTTAGACAACTTGGGAATCTTGAGGCGGACGTTGTTGAAGCACGGGATGTATTTCTGCAGGGTCTCCCCAGGTTACTGCTGGACGCGGAGCAGGTCGCCCGCGGCCGGTGAATGGTCGCATGTGCCCTGAAAGTTGGCGATGAAGCAGCCACGCATCTCCTCCCAGGAAGAAACCGACCCCTCGGTCATGTTCAGGAGCCAAGAATGCGCGCCATCCTTGAGGGCCATCAGAAACCAATTTGCCATGATCTTCTCATCGCCGTTGGCCGCCTCGATGCTCAGCTCGTAGAGCTGTAGGAGCTCGGCGGGGTCTGTGGTGCCGTCGTAGCGTGGACGTAGGTTAGGCTCGAACTTGCTCGGCCAGACAACGTTGCGGAGCTCTCCACTGAATGCACGACATCCTGCCGTGGCCACCGGAGGTCGTCGAGGGGGTGGAACATAGTATTGATGCACGCGCACCACCACCTCCAGTGGTGGCTCACGAGCCTGGTGCTGGGGCACTGGAAGCACGCGCGCATCTCCTTGGGGGTGTTGCACCAGCTAGCAGCTCACGTCATCTCGGGTCGGCGTCGGGCGCTGCCGATCTTGCCATAGATCCATACGCCTTGGCTCGACGATGGCTCCCTGGGCCGGAGGTGGAGGAGGAGCCCTGTGTGCGACGTCGCCCGCTGAAGGCGGTTGCTGAGGCAGCAAGCGAGCCGGCCCGTCAGAGCCCCTGTGCGTGACGCCGATGAGCTCAGCGATGCGCTCGAGCCACTCCTCGTAGAGGTCACCCACGGGACAGTAGCAAAGAAGCTCCGGCGTCGTGAGCAGTGCGGCCTGCGCGACCACTTGGCCGCGGCGCGTGTGGGATGATGAGGCTGCTGGGGTGAGCGATGGAGTAGCGGTGTGGCCATCACGGCGCACCGACAGGTGCAACGATGAAGCTCGCTGCTCGTGACCGGCAGGGCCTGTGGCGGAGTTGGACACCAGAGAAGGAGCGCGGCGGGCGCAGCTGTCACACCCTGATTTTCGTGCCACAACACTTGAGCTAATAAATCATGATAAAGTGTGGTTTGACAAAAACTTTTGCATCTATTGGCTTTTATTTGGAGTTGGTTTTCTCTCTGTGTTTTTCAAGTGCTCTTTAAGTCAACACAACTCCACCTTCTATACTTCATCTCCTTGCCCCAAACTTCTGCCCAATGATCATGCCATGTGTATAGAGCAATATAGTATTTTCTTACAAAAATAAATTGGCCAAAAAGTATTTTCAAAAATTAGTTTTCCAAAAACCCCTGAATTGAGGTTTGCACTGCAAGTACTTGAATTTGGGGTATCAAAAATATTTCAGAGAGTATATTTGAAACCTATTAGATATAGGACTTCCATAAACCACAAAAATATAATTTTAGAAGTTATTTTCCTATTTTATTTAAACGCTTTTTCTTTAGGACAGAAATGGTCTTTAATATTTTAAAATTATTTTAATACTTTAAAAATATTTGTGAAAATTTAGGGAAACTCAGTGGACATATATTGTCCATATATAAGAGTTTCAACACATGGTCATGTTCAAAATATTGGTCAAATCCCTCAAAAACCCTTTTTGGATATTTCAGCTTTTAAAATATTTACAAAGGAAATATGCCCCAACAATTCCAAGAAAATTCTATCATGTCACATATGACATGTTTGATGATCTTGACAAGTCTCATGTCTTGGAGAACAAGATAACATCATCAAATCCCCTCAAAACCATTTCTGTACATTTTGAAGTTTGAGCAACTCTACATTGCCAAACATGTCCAAATGTGCTCAAACTTTGTGCACATGCTCCAATGGTCTAATTATGTATCTAGACAAAATGGCACAAGTTAGAGAAAATGATATCTTGATCAAAGTGCCCCAAAACCCTCTCTGTCCAGAATCAAATTTGAACAACTTTACATTGTCAACTTTCTCATTTTGCTCTAAACTTTTGTGAGCATGTTCGCATGACCAAATGAGGCCACTACACCAAGTGGTGCATCAAGGAGAAGTGATTTGTTCAAATAGATCTACACAAGTTCATTTCTACTAATTTCTAGGGTTTACAAAAGTTGCATTGGCAACTTTGCCCAAATAAACTCAATCTTGCTGGAACCTCTTATTTTCTCATTCCATTTTACCCTGTTAAGCCTCATGACAAGAGGAGTTCATCTTCTTTCCCAAATCAACAACAAACATCTTCTGCCATTTTTCTAAAAACACTATTCTTACCACAGCCCCTACAAGTCCTCCTCTACCTCTAGTAACGATGGCTGCATCTCAACTCAATGATTGAGGGGTCAAACCACCTCATTTATCCCTCTGGACAGCCCCTTTCCCTCTCTCTCTCAACCCCACTCCTCTCCTACTGGATCCCTAGGGCATCCAATGCTCCTCCCCTCTTCTTTACTTCCCCCTAGAGCTACCAGACATGCCTGGCCGTGCCCACTTTGCCAAAGAAATGGCATGCCGGCCATTTGCACGCTCTGGAGCATGCTATAGTGCGCTCCCGCACTGTAGACGCCCCCTGCCAACAACGTCCGGCCACCTCGGGCCTCCCCAGCCCGCCCGACGATGCGCCTCGACGTCCGCAGCACGCTAAGCCCTGGTCCCCCTCTTCCTTCTCCCTCCTACGGCGTCCCTCACACGCGCGCCATGGCCGCCCGAGAGCTCCAATGAGCACACTCACATGCGCGGCGCCTCTGGCCCCTCCTGCTCCCTCTCTTCCTTCCCCTGGTCGTGGACCACCTCCACAAATGCTCCAGACACGCACATGCGCGCCCCCGTGGCCTCCAGCAACGGCTAGAAGCTCGCCGGTGCACGGGCCACGGTGCACCATGCCCCTCCTATTTAAGGCCACCCAGACCCCGTTCTCTCCATCCCTTGAGCTCTATCGCCTCCTAGCGATCACCAGCAGAGCCCCAGCTCCCCTCCCCCTCTCTGTGCTCGAGATTGAGCCGAGCGCTGCCGCCTCGGGTCACCGGTGTTTGCGCGGTAAGAGCCTCCTCCGCCGCTCCTTTCGCCTGATCTGGAACCGCGGCGAGCCCCTAACTCCTTCCCCCTCCTTTTCCCCTTGTTTGCAGCCAGGGTCGATCGGAACAACCACCGCCTGATGCACCTCCGCCATACTTCCTCGTCGCCGGCGAACCAGGCAACTCCGGCGACGTCCACCACCACCACCCGAACGGCGATTCCAGGCTGAGTCCAACCGTGTCGTCACCTCGACCCGCCGTGCCCTGCATCGCCGCCGGTGAGCACGCCAGCCCTCTGGTCGCGAGGTCAGAGATGACAGGCGGGCCCCACCTGTCATCCGCACCTCTCTCTCGCCCCTCTCTCTCCCACTGGCAGCTGGGGCCCGCCCGTCAGGTTTAAAAATCTGGCGCACGCGCACGTTGGCTCGGCTGGGCCGCGTCCCTGGTTGGGCCGCTGCCCTGTGGCTGTTCTGGCCCAGCAGGCATAGTTCCCCTTCCCCTTTTTTCTTTTCTGTCAAACTTGCAAAAATTCCTCTGGACTAAATATTAGTCCAAATGAAATAATTCCGGTTCCTAAATTCTAGTAAAAATCCCACCTATTTAATGGTGCAACTTTCATTCAAATCGAACATCCTTTTCTTAACTGTAAATATTTAAATGTGATTTTAAGCATTTAAATATACCTTTCTAAATCCATTTCTTCTATTCTTCTACTCCAAATCCAAAACTAGGAATTTTCCCCTTCTTAGTGTTCACCCTAGTATTTAACAAAAATGAGTTGACATTTTCCGGAGCACTTTGGTTTTTCTGTTTTATTATTGCCTTATTTTTCTCGTTATTATTTTGCGACGATAAATTGCGTTGCTGACGAAGGAGTTGGACCAGAAGACTTTGAAGACCCAGAAGACTTTATTGAGCCACGCGAGCAGCCCTTTGACCATGTTTGGGAAACCCTTTTTATGCATGTCATATAGCACCATATTGTTGTTGCAATGGAATCATGATGCGGTGGTAACCACCTCGATGGTTTTCCATCGTTACTTCCTCGTTGATACTTGCATTGTGCATGACCCTACCTTCTTATGAGGGTTATGCCAGTGGGAGTAGATAGGATGCTAAGGTAGTGTTATGCAAAAAGGGACGGGAATATGCATGGCGATGGAGACAAAGTATTTTCAAAAGACTTTTCGAAAACCCCATCGGGTGCCACTTATGCCCGGGGGAGATGATGAGTTGAGGTAACCACTTGATGACGAAGTGGTGTACCGAGGCAAGTGTGTGTGTTGTTTTCAAAAACAGATTAGATTTAAGATTTGTCGACTGTCCCAACCTTACATGCGGAACCACTCTACCCTTGTATGGGAAAGAGCATTATTGATTACCTAGGCCGATACTAGCTTGGAGCCCGCATTACTAGTGACGGGGGAGAGTTGGTGCTCTCTCTCGGGACGGGGTCGTGCCAGGTAGGGCGGCCATGACTGTTTTTACAAGGCACCGGATACACCATTGTGTCCCCTCGCGGATGTTACGATCTCGAGTGAGTCTCGTATGATGTACATCGTGAGGATACAGAACAACGAGTGGACTCCTTGTTATTGTCGTCTAGGGAAAGATAGTGATCGGGTGCTTACCCCAGGTACTTGAGGTACCGCGGGTCATGGATGACATGGAAGTTCCCCGGATCTTGTGGGTAAAGTGTGCAACCTCTGCAGAGTGTAAAACTATTCGAATAGCCGTGTCCACGGTCAAGGACAGTTGGATGGTGCTGCTTAAACTACGTCCAGAGCTTCACAAACCCGTGTGTGTGTTTGGATAATTGGGGAAAACTACTTGGGTCAAGTCAACGGACTTGACATGATTGAGTTGGGTTGATGCCCACTCTATTTATGTTGATATCTGTAACCTGTCCTCATGGTTACTGGAATTCTCCTGATGCATGTCTTACAAGTTGTTGAACATGTCATTGCACTCAAAACTAGCTTTCCGCAAAATGCCAATTTAGCAGTGGTGCCTTGCATAATTATGCTGTTATCACCCTTGGGTTGCTTGCGAGTACATTCAAAGTACTCATTGGCTTGCCACTGGTTATTTAATTGGCTAGGCATGGAAGAACAGGAGTTCGAAGAAGAGTTCTTTTGAGATGAACATGCGAACTAGGATGTTTCCCAGTCAGAATGCCTATAGGGTTAAGGCAGATGGCATGGGTTCTACTTATCAACGAAGATTTCTGCTGCTTAAGTTTATTTGGTATTTAGCCCTTGTGGCTTTATCTATGTAAGACTTGATCATATTGGTCATAATTTGTGTAAGGCAGTATGAATGGATGTAAGGCTCTTGTTATTCAGCTTCTGTGTGTTCAGTGAGCATTGATCTCTGGGATCATTGTACATGTGCATTCGGTGATCACGACTTATGAGTCGGGGTCCCCACAGAGCTGGTATCAGAGCCATCCTGACCGTAGGAAGCCTTAGTTAGCATGGACGTTAGTTAGCATGAGACCATCTAAACTTATCTTCTTTTCTAAAGCTTACCCAACCCAAAATATATTTTCCCTTATTGACCTCTCCCATTCAACCTTTGTAGATGGCCGTTGCCCCCTTGAGACTCCTTACGATAGGATTTCCATCACTCCTAAGAGATTGCCTCCAACAATGCCACTATCCCTTGCTGCCCATATACACCCTGCACGAACTAGAAAATGATGTGTTCGAGAAGGAGTTCTACGCCAAGGTTTTTGTGCCTGCCAAGACCTCACCTCAGGGGTGGTTCTTCGTTGGACCACCTATGCCAACAAGAGACCTAGCCATTCAGCAAGTGGCATACGAAGCTCTCCTCCGTCTTCGAGACCCCCTTCCAGAAATGAAAGAAGAACATGCCACCCGCTACCTGCCTGGCAAGAGCGGATTTGGTGCTCCGACTCAAGTGATGATTTCCACAAAAGACGAGGATCCAACCCTCAAGTACCAGATTCGTTTTGTCAATGCAGGAGACTACCTTCTACGCCACCTTACTGAAGCATTTCTCAAGGCTCGCCAAGATCTCCCTTCACTTCTGCACCTCCACTGCCTCGAGAAGAAGAAGGTGGTCGAGCAAGAACAGCAAATCACTGCCCTAGAAGCCCACATTTTTAATCTGGAGCAGCAAATCAATGAACTTCAGAAATCTCGCAACCCAACCCCACATAAAAGGCATAGGAATGGATTTCCATATCCACCTCATAGAGGATCATCGTCAGGCCCCCCACGACAATACCCAAGACTGAATACCAACTCTTTTGCCTCTGTCACATGTCACGGGTGTGGTGAACTCGGGCATATTAATAGGATGTGTCCCAACAAGCAGCCGACTGTCACATGTCCATTGGCACCCAGGAGAACCTAGAACTTGAAGACCGAACACCTTTCTCTCAAAGTGATGAAGCAAGCACGACTACTGAATCCGAGGACCCCTAGGGTAGGATGAGTCATGTACCCCCTATGCATAGTCGAGTCCATATGATGGTTCAAATGAAACCATGTTGAGTGTTGCTTGTTCTTATCTGTTTGTGTTTTGATATAAGTTGCACTTTTGCCTTAGGCATCATGTATGCGACTATATCACCTATCTTATCTTAATGAAATTGTGTGTGGCCTTTTTGGCACTTGTTTGTTTGCACCTGCACTATAGAACCCCCTTTAAGCATTCCCCCCATCTATGATGCTTTTCCCTCTCATCCCTCTCTCCTCAACTGAAGACCAGCGAGACAAGGTACACCAAGGATTCTACTTCGGTGAGCAACTAGCACTGGAGATTTTTGCTGCAGCCTCCTCGACCAAGAGTAGCCCAGTAGAGTTATGTTTACCTCTCACGATTAGAAGCCCATCCCTAGACCCTTCGAGACTTCACGATATAACCCAGCTCGAATCCCTAACCAAGTGCTTAACCCACAAAATTGCAAGAGAACCATCTAAGCCTCCATAACCTTGCACTGGTTGATTAGGGAACTAGTGAATATAGTGAACGAGCACATTATCATCCCAAGATAGCACCAGAACTGACAATGCCATAGGGTAGACCTATTCGAGGATATTGAAATAGGGCAAATGACTTGACGGGTTTACATCAGAGACCTTGAGGGATTATCCGAGACTTCTTGGTGGATTATAAGGTTTTCATGTTTGTTGATGAACTTGGTGGGATCATGTTAATAGAGTAGCATAGCATTCATTACCCGGGGAGTAAATTGGATTGTGTAGGACAATTATGATCGCACGATGAAATTCTTGTAGGTATAAGGATTTGGCTTAGCCACGAGATATTGATAGAAGATAGCTGACCATGATATTTGGATTAAATAGGTGAACCTAGTGGAGTCTAGATGCTCAGTAGGTCTATATGGTTCGGAGTAAATTGGATTTATACTGGTCTCAATTACGATACCATGTTTCTCGGTGGATAATAAACTAGGAGATTTGATTAATTGTCGGGGTTGATTTAGGGATCTATATAAGCTTGGGGTTGGAAGTTATTTGACCCCGAAGATGGGAATTGGTGGATTGATTATAGTAGAGATAGCTCTTTCAAGTATTGGGGATTATAGGACATTAGAAGATCGTGTGGAACACCATAGACATTGGATTTCTAGTGGTTAATGGAAGTTAATGGGCTGTTGGAGTTGACTCATAGGAAGGAAACAAGATCTTGGAGTGGCATACGACGTGATTCCTTAGGATAGAGATGCAATATCTTGGACCTTGGAAGAATAGGCTGAGCCCTTGGATTGTCGTGTTTAATTCAGTTTGGCAGTTGTATGTTCTACCCATGGATTTTTACATGAGGATAGCCATACACCTGAGTTTGGAGATGGTAGACATATATGATTTTGTTAGACCTCCTCTCGAGAGTTATGAGGATATGAATCACATGAATGATGATTGTAGTTGACCTATACGAAATGATGCTATCAGTGATATGATGTGATTTGTTTAAAGGACTACATAGCACAATTGACATCTCAAAAACCGTGGTTAAAGATAAGATGATAAATGTTCACTCGCACACTAGAATCCTTGAAACCCTTACGCCCTACCAAGCTACGACGTGGTCGTATGAGGACCTTAGGACCTTGACACTAGATCTAGAACACCTTGGCCCACACTCAACAAAAACCACCACTAATTCCCCAACCTACTTTATGTACCCCGTGAACAAAGTCTTCAAGGAGTGCTTAGACAAGGTAGTTGTCATCATCATTTGGTGACCTACTTGTCCACCCGAAGATGGAAGAAGAGCCATTAAGCTAGTCAAGGAACATTTGAAGACCGCCATGCCAAGGAGGAAGAACTACACCCACCACCATCATCAAGAAGTGAACTTTCTCGTCGAAGAACAGGTGTATCTGCGAGCCACTTCTCTCTAAGGAACCAAGCACTTCGATGACAAGGAGACCCACACCAAGATTCATCGGCCCCCTTCGAGATCACTCCAAGATTGAACAACCCCCCTCTAAGATCACTACAAGACGAAGAGAAGACAGTTACTAGCTGGAGTTGCCACCGGAGTTACCTGATGTGCACAACGCTTTCCATGCATCACAACCCCAGAAGTGTTTCCAACTTCCTAACTTGTCAGATCTCTACGAGGGCATTGACCACCGAGCCATCGACCCCTAGCCCAATCTACCCTACGGCGAACTACCCATGAGCAACCTGGATCAAGAAGCGTGTCATACACGAAGCCACACCATCAATTACTTCAAGCTCAATGGAGCACTACACGGAAGCAGAAGCAACATGAGGACTTGAAGACTACCCCAGATCCAAGTTTCTGTATCCTTTTCCGCGCCTAGTTTGGGAATCTCGGGGACGAGATTCTTGTAAGGGGGGTAGGTCTGTCACACCCTGATTTTCATGCCACAACACTTGAGCTAATAAATCATGATAAAGTGTGGTTTGACAAAAACTTCTGCATCTATTTGCTTTTATTTGGAGTTAGTTTTCTCTCTGTGTTTTTCAAGTGCTCTTTAAAGTCAACACAACTCCACCTTCTATACTTCATCTCCTTGCCCCAAACTTCTGCCCATTGATCATGCCATGTGTATAGAGAAATATAGTACTTTCTTACAAAAATAATTTGGCCAAAAAGTATTTTCAAAAAACCCCTGAATTGAGGTTTGCACTGCAAGTACTTGATTTGGGTTATGAAAAATATTTCAAAGAGTATATTTGAAACCTATTAGATATAGGACTTCCATAAACCACAGAAATATAATTTTAAAAGTTATTTTCCTATTTTATTTAAAGGCTTTTTCTTTAGGCCAGAAATGGTCTTTAATAGGTTAAAATTATTTTAATACTTTAAAAATATTTGTGAAAATTTAGGGACTCAATGGACATATATTGTCCATATATAAGAGCTTCAACACATGGTCATGTTCAAAATATTGGTCAAATCCCTCAAAAACCCTTTCTGGATATTTCAAGCTTTTGAAATATTTACAAAGGAAATATGCCCCAACAATTCCAATAACATTCTAGCATGTCACATATGACATGTTTGATGATCTTGACAAGTCTCATGTCTTGGAGAACAAGATAACGTCATCAAATCTCCTCAAAACCATTTATGTCCATTCTAAAGTTTGAGCAACTCTACATTGCCAAACATGTCCAAATGTTCTCAAACTTCGTGCACATGCTCCAATGGTCTAATTATGTATCTAGACCAAATGACACAAGTTGGAGAAAATGATATCTTGATCAAAGTGCCCCAAAACCCTCCCTGTCCAGAATCAAATTTGAACAACTTTACATTGTCAACTTTCTCATTTTGCTCTCAACTTATGTGAGCATGTTCACATGACCAAATGAGGCCACTACACCAAGTGGTGCATCAAGTAGAAGTGATTTTCTCAACTATATCTACACAAGTTCATTTCTGCTAATTTCTAGGGTTTACAAAAGTTGCATTGGCAACTTTGCCCAAATAAACTCAATCTTGGTGGAACATCTTATTTTCTCATTTCATTTTACCCTGTCAAGCCTCAAGACAAGAGGAGTTCATCTTCTTTCCCAAATCAACAAGAAACACCTTCTGCCATTTTTCTAAAAAAACTATTCTTACCACTTCCACTCTTCTCCATGGCCTCCACTTTTTACCACGGCCCCTACAAGTCCTCCTCTACCTCCAGTAACAATGGCTGCATCTCAGCGCAATGATTGAGGGGTGAAACCACCTCATTTACCCCTCTGGACAACCCCTTTCCCTCTCTCTCAACCCCACTCCTCTCCTACTGGATCCCCAGGGCATCCAATGCTCCTCCCCTCTTCTTTACTTCCCCCTAGAGCTACCAGACATGCTTGGCCGTGCCCACTTTGCCAAAAAATGGCATGCCGGCCATTTGCACGCTCTGGAGCGCGCTACAGTGCGCTCCCGCACTGTAGACGCCCCCTGCCAACCACCTTCGGCCACCTCGGGCCTCCCAGCGCGCCCGACGATGCGCCTCGGCTTTCGCAGCACGCTAAGCCCTGGTCCCCCTCTTCCTTCTCCCTCCTATGGCCTCCCTCACACGCACGCCATGCCCGCCCGAGAGCTCCAATGAGCACACTTACACGCGCGGCGCTTCTAGCCCCTCCTGCTCCCTCTCTTTCGTCCCCTAGTCGTGGACCACCTCCACAAACGCCCCAGTCACGCCCACGCGCGCCCCCGTGGCCTCCAGCAACGGCTAGAAGCTCGCCGGCATACGGGCCACAGTGCACCACGCCCCTCCTATTTAAGGCCACCCCGGACCCCGTTCTCTCCATCCCTTGAGCTCTCTCACCTCCTAGCGATCACCAGTAGAGCCCCAGCTCCCCTTCCCCTCTCTGTGCTCGGGATCGAGCCGAGCGCCGCCGCCTCGGGTCACCGGTGTTTGCGCGGTAAGAGCCTCCTCCGCTGCTCCTTTCGCTCGATCTGGAACCGCAGCGTGCTCCTGAATCCTTCCCCTCCTTTTCCCTTCGTTTGCAGCCGAAGTCGATCGGAACAACCACCGCCCGATGCACCTCCACCGTGCTTCCTCGTCGCCAGCGGACCAGGCAACTCCGGCGATGTCTACCACCACCACCCGAACAGCGACTACACGCTGAGTCCAACCGTGTCGTCAGCTCGACCTGCCGTGCCCTGCATCGCCGCCGGTGAGCACACCGGCCTCTGGTCGCGAGGTCAGAGATGACAGGCGGGCCCCGCCTGTCATCCTCACCTCTCTCTCGCCCCCTCTCTCTCCCACTGGCAGCTGGGGCCCGCCCGTCAGGTTTAAAAATCTGGCGCGCGCGCGTCGGCTTAGCTGGGCCGCTGCCCTGCGGTTGTTCTGGCCCAGCAGGCACAGTGCCCCTTCCCCTTTTTTCTTTTCTGCCAGACTTTCAATAAATCCTCTGGACTAAATATTAATATAATGAAATAATTCCAGTTCCTAAATTCTTGTAAAAATCCCACCTATTTAATGGTGCAACTTTCATTCAAATCCAACAACCTTTTCTTTGCTGTAAATATTTAAATGTGAATTTAAGCATTTAAATATACCTTTGTAAATCCATTTCTCCTATTCTGCTACTCCAAATCCAAAACTAGGAATTTTCCCCTTCTTAGTGTTCACCCTAATATTTAACAAAAATGAGTTGACATTTTTCTGAGCACTTTGGTTTTTCTGTTTTATTATTGCCTTATTTTTCTCGTTATTATTTTGCGATGATAGATTGCGTTGCTGACGAAGGAGTTGGACCTGAAGACTTTGAAGACCCAGAAGACTTTGTTGAGCCACGCAAGCAACTCTTTGACCATGTTTGGGAAAACCTTTTTATGCATGTCATATAGCACCATATTGTTGTTGCAACAGAATCATGATGAGGTGGTAACCACCTTGATGGTTTGCCACCGTTACTTCCTCGTTGATACTTGCATTGTGCATGACCCTACCTTCTTATGAGGGTTATGCCGGTGGGAGTAGATAGGATGCTAAGGTAGTGCTACGTAAAAAGGGACGGGAATATGCATGGCGATGGAGGCATAGTATTTCCAAAAGACTTTTCGAAAACCCCATCGGGTGCCACTTATGCCCGGGGGAGATGATGAGTTGAGGTAACCACTTGATGACGAAGTGGTGTACCGAGGCAAGTGTGTGTGTTGTTTTTGAAAACGGATTAGATTTAAGATTTGTCGACTGTCCCAACCTTACATGCGCAACCACTCTACCCTTGTAGGGGAAAGGGCATTATTGATTACCTAGGCCGATACTAGCTTGGAGCCCGCATTACTAGTGACGGGGGAGAGTTGGTGCTCTCTCTCGGGACGGGGTCGTGCGAGGTAGGGCGGCCATGACTGTTTTCACTAGGCACCGGATACACCGTTGTGTCCCCTCGCAGATGTTACGATCTCGAGTGAGTCTCGTATGATGTACATCATGAGGATATGGAACAACGAGTGGACTCCTTGTTAGTGTCATCTAGGAAAAGATAGTGATCGGGTGCTTACCCCGGGTACTTGAGGTACCGCGGGTCGTGGATGACATGGAAGTTCCTCGGATCTTGTGGGTAAAGTGTGCAATCTTCGCAGAGTGTAAAACTATTCAAATAGCCGTGTCCACGGTCAAGGATAGTTGGGTGGTGCTGCTTAAACTACGTCCAGATCTTCACAAACCCATGTGTGTGTTTGGATAATTGGGGAAAACTATTTGGGTCAAGTCAAGGGACTTGACATGATTGAGTTGGGTTGATGCCCACTCTATTTATGTTGATATCTGTAACATGTCCTCATGGTTACTTCAATTCTCCTGATGCATGTCTTACAAGTTGTTGAACATGTCATTGCACTCAAAACTAGCTTTCCGCAAAATGCCAATTTAGCAGTGGTGCCTTTGCATAATTATTCTGTTATCACCCTTGGGTTGCTTGCGAGTACATTCAAAGTACTCATTGGCTTGCCACTGGTTATTTAATTGGCCAGGCATTGAAGAACAGGAGTTCGAAGAAGAGTTCTTCGGAGACGAACATGCGAACTAGGACGTTTCCCAAGCAGAATGCCTGTAGGGTTAAGGCAGATGGCATGGGTTCTACTTATCAACGAAGGTTTCCGCTGCTTAAGTTTATTTGGTATTCAGCCCTTGTGGCTTTATCTACGTAAGACTTGATCATATTGGTCATAATTTGTGTAAGATGGTATGTATGGA
Source organism: Triticum aestivum (assembly GCF_018294505.1). Lineage (NCBI taxonomy): Eukaryota > Viridiplantae > Streptophyta > Magnoliopsida > Poales > Poaceae > Triticum > Triticum aestivum. Next base: position 1,349,034 of record NW_025225098.1, on the reverse strand, counting down.
TGTAAGACTCTTGTTATTCAGCTTCTGTGTGTTCAATGAGCATTGATCTCTGGGATCACTTTACACGTGCATTCGGTGATCACGACTTATGAGTCGGCATCCCCACAACAGCCATCGCTCGCCGGAGCCGTCTGAGCGACGCGGGTGGTGACCGCGGCCGACGCTTGGCGCGAGCCCTGCGCGCATCGGCCATGGAAGTGTCAGAGCAGAGGCGGATCGATCGACGGAAGAGAGGATCTGACGCACCCCTACCTGGCGCATGAAATATCAGATTTCAGGGTCTGACAACCCGTGAGAGGTTCGAACACTGGGGTGCGTGCGGAGATCTCAAACTTCCCAGCCTGCCTACTCGTGATCCTCCCTAGCCTAGCACGCAAAGCTCACAGAAACACAGAGACACAGAGATTTATACTAGTTCGGGCCACCGTTGTGGTGTAATACCCTACTCTAGTATGATGTGGAGGATTGCCTCGAGGGGCTATGGATGAACTAGTTACAAGGATGAACAAACCTCAGGAGGTGTGGTGTTCTTGAGCTGATGTGGTGCTCGACTTGCTCTGATTTCGGTCGGAATGGATCCCCCATCTATGGTTGTGGCTAAGTCCTATATATAGTGCCTTGGTCCTCCTCCCAAATATGAGCGGGAAGGGATTCCACAACGTTGGATTTTGAATGGGGACAAGTAGTATAGTCTATCCTGACAAAAGTAGTCTTCGCCTGCAAAAAGCCTTCGGTCGTGACACTGCAGTGGGCTCGGTGATGACCTCCGTCTTGCCATCCTAGCGGTCTTGGTATTGTTGCACCGTAAAGGAAAACCTTTAGCTGATTCCTCGGGAATCCACGCCTCTGGCTTGCCTCCCTTGCACCAAAGAGGAAACCTGCGCTCTGCACCCGCCTGGCACCTGCCTGGCCTTGGTCGTCATGGCTCACGTTAGCTCAGCCTCATGAGGTAGCTGCATAGATCTCTCCGCCCCTCAAGAGTCCTCCTGAGAAGGCCGACTCCTTCAGGGGTCTTGGTGTCGTCTGCCTCGCGAGGCTTGGCCCCTCGCGAATGTCTTGTGGCATTGATGTTGTAGCTGGGCTGCACCAGGCCGTCGATGGAGCCACGTGGTGGGCCGCAGGCAGGCAGGACTAGATACCCACAAGTCCAGGACGCCTACATAGGGGAGTACGAGGGTTGACTTGTTCGGGAGCAGAGTGGGCTGTGGAGCTGCAGCCGCCAGAGATTGTGTGGGAGTAGAGGGATGGCCTGGCCAGCGCCATAGGCTAGGTTGGGTCACCGAGGCATGCGCGACAGCGCCGCCATCCGCTGTAGGAAGAGGATGAGTGATTGAACAAAATAAAGAAATACAAATGGATTGGTGGTTGGTCCCAGATGTCTGTGTACGAGCTCTGCTGGGTCCACCTGAGAAGGGGAATATGTTGGGAGGAAGGAGATTCAAGGCACGGCAGCCCAGTGGACTAGTTACATACATAAGCAAATAGCCACTAAAAAGGAAACAAGTTAATGGGTTCTTAGACGAAATATTTCTGACAAAACAGATAATTATGACACATAGGCTAATGCATGAAACACTCAGATGATAAAGGTGCTGAAATAGATAAAGTACATCATCTAGACCTTCCTGGCACGCTTGATCATGATGTTGCGGTTGTCCAAGTACTCATCAGTTACGGGAAGTAGACACTCCCTCATGCCCAGGATCCGCCTGTACATGTCATTGCATGCGTATGCGTCCTTGTCTGCATAGGTTATGTAGTCTAGATTTAGAGGTACCTCCCACGTGTTCAAGTCCTTGGTATCGACGTCTTCTTTCATGTTGGCATAGCAGGGGTCGATGATAGTCGCGGTGAGGTCAACCACGGAGTCCTTCTCCTGCCCATTGCCGATGATCTTGTATTGCTTCTCGATGTCGACAAGCTTGTTGCATTAGATGGACGAATCGTAAAGCAAAGTCGCGTTCTTCCTGCTCTCCACTATAGAGAAGGTGCAGTCGGTGGTGCCGATGAAACGGGGAATGCTCCAAAACCTCTGATGGCCCTACAACAGTTGTAGATGAGAACCTCGTCCCGCACAGATACCTGGGCAACGGCGATCTGCTGGTCCCTGTCAGGAGACGAATGGATGGGTAAAAGGTCTAGTCCTGTGACCTTGTGCTTTCTCCTCCTGTAGGTACTGCTTGAACTTGGCAAGGCAGAGCTTCACCGTGTCTGGATCGTTGGTGTACATCACATTCAACTTGGTGCTACCATGGGTCTGAACGGCGAACTCGAAGGTGAACTCCTTGTTGAAGTCCATATCTAGCAGGCTCACCCCTCGAATCGCCATCGGAGTTCTTCTCATGCATAGTTGATGTGGTGGTTCTCGTTTTGTGGGGATTTGGGGCAGGGGAGATGAAGATGACCGGTGTGTGCTAGGGTACTGGTGGCGGCACTGACGCAACAACAACTCGTTTTTCCAACTATAAGTGAACGAGTGGGCAGGTGACGGCGGTAGCTCATTTTTCAGCTCTTGGGGAACTGCATTCAACAGTAAACTGAGTATGTACATGCGACAACAGTTACAACCCCTCCCTCGCCCGCTGCATGCCTGGTAGAACATGCACCCTCAGCGCATTCAAACGCCTCCATTAAACCCGCGTGGAAGCCGACAAACCTATTTCTACCACACGTCGGTTCACGAGCGGGTCTGCATTGGTATTGTAATAGCAAGTGTTAGTGGTCACTTTACTTAAAATTTATTAGCTTTAATTAAAATTTATTATTAAAACAAGCAAAGCATTGGCTCATTCTATTAGGGCCACAAGATCAACATGCACAACAATTAGAATTATTATTCTCAGGGTGCACACAATCAGCTCATTTTCCGCACTTTCACACAGACTATACTACCAAGTTTGAACAACTTGTTATGGTTGCTATCTTCTGCATCATCATGTCGTATTTCCCAGCTTGCAAGATTCAGAACCAACCAATAAGATTCAAACAATAAGTACAACAAAGATGCCTACACATCTCAATGATTCCCATCTTGCAAGATTCAAAACCAACCCATTAGAGCCTTTGGATAAAGTGAATATCAAGATTAAATCCATCTTGGCTAGCCGTGTCATACAACCCAAGAATTGGGCGAATGCTTATGACCATCACAATATATGTAGTTGAGTACTCCTGTTAGCACAGATAAGAAAGAGCATGATTACTACAATAGTGGCACTACTTGAAGCAACTTTATTTCTAAAACGAGATAAGATTGCGATAGAATAACTTTATTTAAAAATACAACGTTAGCACAGTATGACAACACACAATCATGTTGATAAAGGATAGTACTAACATGTGTGAGATGACTTCGGGAGATCAAGTTATTCTTCATGTCCCCGTATCTTGCGACATCCATTAACACCTCAGTGTGGATCACTTTTTTGGGCAGTTCAACTAAAATTATGGCACCCTCCAGTTAGAGAGGGGCCCCGCGCCACCTCCACGGTAGGCGTGATGGAATCAACTAGTTCAGTGCAGCTATGTGATTGATGCAGCGCACATGGACTTGATTCTGTCGGATAGACCTTCTGCAAGTTACCTACATTGGAAATGAAATGGTATGTAGGACTGTCATTATTTCTTTCTCATAGCAGTGCCAAAATAGTAGCACAAGATCACTAGCTGGATGTAGAGTCAAAATCAATCAAAAAGGAACATACCCGGTCATGGGAACCATAACTGAGAGAGGGGCCCTACACCGCCACGACTCGATGTGGTGAACCTGCAGATCCACTCGGATGATTCAATTCGTGCGACTTTTTCTGCAGTTCACCTGAAACGAAGTGAAGATTGCATCATGCAGCTAGCAAGAAGTACTTGCTCTCATGAGCTGGCAGGTTCTTCTTTAGTAGTTGCACTAAAATTGAGCAACATTAAGGTTGACTGTCGTGTTGATGCAAGGTGCAACTATAATTTGCTTATCCTTTTGTGCAGTTCCACTAAAATAAAGTGCCATTGTGGTGATAGTGACGGTTCATCTTGCAAAAGCTAACAAAATGTTGCACAAGATTCCCTGCAGAGTTTGACGAAGATGTTGGAAACTCCAGTCACCATTTTTTGCAATTCCACCAAAATTGAGGGACGTTTCCCACGTGACGTTTTAATTGAACTACACAAGACACTCATTCGAAAAAAGTGCTTTGTGCAGTTCACCAAAAGGTCACAATATGTCACGCCCAATATGCGACCCTATCCAAAAGGAACTCGAAGGTCCCACCAAGGATAGACCTGCATATTGAAACGCTTTTGCAAGGTGGATATCATTACATCAACATTACATAATAGATGGGGTAAAATACAAGAGGCATAGAATGCCACATGAATACAACATCATCATACATAAGAGCATCATCCGACTATGGATGAAACACAAACGTAAACTCAAACGACATCAACCCTGCTAGCCCAGGCTGCCGACCTGGAACCTATACCCTGATCGAAGAAGAAGCAGAAGAAGAACTCAACGCAAGCAAGCATCGCTCACGCATCATGATCATCGCACAACCTGTACCTGCAACTGTTGTTGTAGTAATCTGTGAGTCACGAGGACTCAGCAATCCCATTACCATGGGTATCAAGACTAGCAAAGCTTAAAGGGAAAGGAAGGGGTAAAGTGGTGAGGCTGCAGCAACGACTAAGCATATATGGTGGCTAACATACACAAATAAGAGCGAGAAGAGAGCAAAAGGAACGGTCGTGAAGATAGCAATGATCAAGAAGTGATCCTGAACTCCTACTTATGTCAAGCATAACCCAAAACCATGTTCACTTCCCGGACTCCGCCGAGAAGAGACCATCACAGCTACACACGCGGTTGATGCATTTTAATTCAGATCTGGTGTCAAGTTATCTACAACCGGACATTAACAAATTCCCATCTGCCTATAACCGCAAGCATGGCTTTCGAAAGATTATACCCTGCAGGGGTGTCCCAACTTAGCCCATGATAAGCTCTCGCGATCAACGAAGGATATACCTTCTCTCCGGAAGACCCGATCAGACTCGTTCACTTATCTCGTTCTCAGGGCAACACTGGATGAGACTAGCTACGAGTAAAACCAACCCTCAAGTTGCCCCGAGGTGGCCCCGTAGGTAGCTC